>NC_057812.1:422213489-422289198 GCF_018294505.1 Triticum aestivum | reverse complement strand
GAAACAGGGGTCCTGTTCATCGGGACGGGTGTGGCGTACCGCAAAACGGGACTCCACGGGATACTGTTCATCTCCACCGTCGACCCCCTCCAGCCTCCACGGGCTACTGTTCATCCACCGTCGACCTCCTCCAGCCTCCACCTGCGACTATTCATCCACGGGCTCCTGTTCATCCAGCCTCCACCGCGCGCTACTCCATCTGCTACTGTTCAACCAGCCCTCTCCACAGGCTCCTGTTCAACCACCCCTCCACGGGCTACTATTCATCCAGCCCTCCACCGTCTACTGTTCATCCTACCCTCCACGGGGTGGTCCTGTTCGTCCTGCCCTCCACGGGGTCCTGTTCATCCAGCCCCAATCGGCTCGATCGATCTGGGTCCTGTTCATCCAGAGGCAACCCCACGGGGTCCTGTTCATCCACCCCCACCGGGAACTGTTCATCCAAACCCCCCAGCAACGCTCACTGTTCATCCAGAGGCAGCATCGATTGGCTTCAGTTAGCAGCAGTAGCGAAGGAATCGCTCGATCGGGTTTAGTTAACAGCCATCGATCGATCGCTCGGGTTCGGAAACGCGTAGCCTGTAGTGCAATCGCTCGGGTTCAGTTAGAGCCCAACGCCTCGCACCCACGCGCGTGCGTGTACGAGAGAAACATGCATCGCTCGTCCCCGACCACCCACCGTAACTGGGAACACCCCGTTATTTTCCTCGCCCTCGCTTCTACCACGGTTTTTTCTGTCATGGATGGCCCAAAGAATGTCATGCAGCTACGTCTCTGGCCCACCCAGGATGAAAAGCCCATTTTCTGTCATGATTTTTTGTCATAGAAGTAGGACCCCACCACATCTATGATGATACCATGTTTTGTCACAATTATTGTCATAGAAGTGTCATAAGTATGATGGAATTTTTTTTCGTTCGGCCCAAAATGTCACGGATGTGTCTTTTTTTGTAGTGTTATATCGTGATAAATGTTTATTATTCATGCTGGAATTGTAGTAACCGGAAACTTAGTACGTGTGTGAATACATAGACAAACTGAGTGTCACTAGTATGCCTCTACTTGACTAGCTCGTTGAATCAAAGATGGTTAAGTTTCCTAGTCATAGACATGAGTTGTCATTTTATTAACGGGATCACATTATTGGAGAATGATGTGATTGACTTGACCCATTCCGTTAGCTTAGCATGATGATCATTTAGTTTGTTGCTACTGCTTTCTTCATGACTTATACATGTTCCTCTAACTATGAGATTATGCAACTCCCGAATACCGGAGGAACACTTTGTGTGCTACCAAGCATCACAACGTAACTAGGTGATTATAAAGGTGCTCTACATGTGTCTCCGATGGTACTTGTTGAGTTAGCATAGATCGAGATTAGGATTTGTCACTCCGATTGTCGGAGAGGTATCTCTGGGCCCTCTCGGTAATGCACATCACTATAAGCCTTGCAAGCAATGTGACTAATGAGTTAGTTGCGGGATGATGCATTACGGAATGAGTAAAGAGACTTGCTGGTAACGAGATTGAACTAGGTATTGAGATATCGACGATCGAATCTCGGGCAAGTAACATACCGATGACAAAGGGAACAACGTATGTTGTTGTGCGGTTTGACCGATAAAGATCTTCCTAGAATAAGTAGGAACCAATATGAGCATCCAAGTTCCGCTATTAGTTATTGATCGGAGATGAGTCTCGATCATGTCTACATAGTCCTCGAACCCGTAGGGTCCGCACGCTTACCGTTCGGTGACGATCGGTATTATGAGTTTATGTGTTTTGATGTACCAAAGGTAGTTCGGAGTCCCGGATGAGATCGGGAACATGACGAGGAGTCTCGAAATGGTCGAGACGTAAAGATCGATATATTGGATGACTATATTCGGACATTGGAAAGGTTCCAAGTGATTCGGGTATTTTTCGGAGTACCGGAGAGTTACGGGAATTCACCAGGAGGGTCAATGGGCCTTCGTGGGCTTTAGTGGAATTATAGGGCAGCAAGGAAGTGTGGGGTGCACCCCCCCTAGGCCCAAACCAAATTGGTTTAGGGCTTTGGGGGCCTGCCCCCTCTTTCCTTCTCCTCTCCTCCTCTTTCCTTCCCCTCCTAGTTGGACTAGGAAAGGGGGAACCTTCTCCTAGTAGGAGTAGGATTCCCCCCTTGGGGCGCACCCTATGAGGCCGCCGGCCCCCTCCCCTTGCTCCTTTATATACGGGGGCAGGGGGGGCACCCCAATACACACAAGTTGATTGTTCCAAGCCGTGTGTGGTGCCCCCCTCCACCATATTCCACCTCGGTCATATCGTAGCGGTGCTTAGGTGAAGCCCTGCGTCGGTAGCATCATCATAACCATCATCATGCCGGCGTGCTGACGGATCTCTCCCTCGAAGCTCTACTGGATCAGAATTCATGGGACGTCACCAAGCTGAATATGTGCTGAACTCGGAGATGCCGTAGGTTCGGTACTTGGATCGGTCGAATCGTGAAGACGTACGACTACATCAACCGCGTTCTCATAACGCTTCCGCTTACGGTCTATGAGGGTACATAGAAGATACTCTCCCCTCTCGTTGCTATGCATCACCATGATCTTGCGTGTGCGTGGGATAAATATTTGAAATTACTGCGTTTCCTGTCGGGGAAACTGATCCTCGAACACCTATGGGGCCGGCGGACCGGGCCCCTTTCGGTTCGGCGGGGGGCGGAGGTCGCACGAAGAGCAGATCGAGGCGAAGCACACGAGCAGTTTACCCAGCTTCGGAGCTCTCCGGAGAGATAACACTCCTACTGCTGCTTGTCTGGTTCTATTCCATTCTTGCTCTAGAGAGAGCGTAGTGTCTTTCTGGGTTACGAATGAGTTGAAACGAACCGAACCCCCTCTACGTTGCGCATGGGCCTCCTTTTATACGCTAAAGGGGTCACCGACAGGTGGCAACACAGAGAAGGGTACAAATGTAAAAAGTGAGGTGGTTGGTACAGTTACTTGTACAGTGCACCCTACCTAACCCTGACGGCAGGGGACAAGGGCATTAAAGGCCCGTCTGAGTCGCCCAAACAATGCAGAAAAGGACCGTTAGGGGCGCCACCGTTCGCCACGACAGCGATCTTGTCAGCTTCGCATGCCACTGCACACCGCTGGCTGCACAGCCTCCCGCCACGCGCGCCTGGAGAGGCCCCCAGAGTGACACGTTGGTGGATGCGCTGGAGCGTGGGCACAGAGTGGCCGCCTGCTGCGGCAAGCGCCTTGCCGCTGTTGTTATCTTGTCGGGTCCAGAAGCTTGTCGCTCACCGGGCCTCGAGGTACCTTGTTTGGTCTTCCCAGCAAGCTCCTCTTGCCGGGGCCTTGTTGCCTTGCCGGAGCGCGTGGCGCGTCGCGGCAAGTTCTTTGGAGTGCCTCGGTTGGCCTTCCCGGCAAGCTCCTCTTGCCGGGGCCTTGTCTCCTGAGCTTAAACACTTTGTTCTTGAATGGCTCCAAGGGAACCTTGGAGGATCTTGGCGTTCTCCCGGCAAGCCTTGCCGCGGGGTGCTGCAACTGCCCGTGCACAAGTTCGGGGTACTAGGGTACCCCTATTCTAGTACACCGACAGGAGCCGCCGGGCCTGGGCCAGACACGGTGCCGAGCGCTGTTGGGCCAGGCCCAAGACAAGGCACGGGCACACGCGGACTGGGCCACACCAAATCTCGCTCCTTATCCACCGCGCTCTCCCATAACGGCACGCGTTGAATGCGGCATCGTGGGAGAGATCGTAGGTGGTTGTTTATTCGGAAGGGCGAAACGTCCGCCCCGTCCCTCTTTATAAGCAGAGGAAACAGGGGCAGTTCGTTCCCCCTCGCTGGTTGCTGTTACTTCATCTTCACGAACCTCCGCCGCTCCCCCCTTCTTCTCGAAGCCGAGAGAGCAGCGCTCCGCCCCCCCATTGCCACCAGCATCACCACGCCGTCGACCTCCCTCACCACCTCCGCCATGGCCCCGAAAGCCGACAAGGGAAAGGGCGTGAAGTCGGCCGAGGCGCAGCGGCTCGCGGCGCTGCGGAAGGAGCGGGCAATCTTCTCCCCTCAGCTCGGCGTGCAGGAGCTGAGGGAGTACTTCTACCTCTTTTGGGCGACGGAGACACGTGCGCATCCGCGCACGAGGGTACTCCCGGCCGCTGCTTTGGAGTTAGCTCCAATCGGGTACCCATTCTTCGCGCTATTCTTCTATTGCGGGCTCTGCCCGCCCTTCTCAGAGTTCTTCTGTAATATCATGAACACATACGGCTTCCGCCTCCTTGACTTCACCCCCAACGCCGTTCTGACCATGGCAGTTTTCGCACATTTGTGCGAAAACTTTGTCGGAGTCCACCCCAGTGTTGCCCTTTTCCGCCACTACTTCATACCTCGGGTAGAGAGAGGAGAGCCGCTTGCCGGAGGGATCGCCTGGATCTCGAGAGTCGGCAAGAAGGAGGCATACTCGGAGGGTGAGCTCCGCAGCAAGTGGGATGAGTGGAGAGCGGAGTGGTGCTGGATTGTCGAGGAGAATCCGCAGCCCTTCACCGCCGTGCGCCAAACTCCAATAGTGCGCGGCAATGACTGGAGAAACGTGGCCCCGGAAGACGAGAGGCTGAAGATCGCCATTACTAAGATCCTTCGCCTCAGGCTTGCCGGGCTCACTATAGGCGCAGATTTCCTCCGCCGCCGCATCGCCCCCCTGCAGGAGAGGGGGAGGCCCGCCTGGGAATTCAAGAACTCGGCGGACATCATGAGGCTGCGGCCGGGCCTCAACTACAACTTCACCGTCCTGGAGCTGGATGCAATGCTCCTGGAGTTGTTCAAACGCGACCCCCAGCACCCATTCATGCTTCCGAGGGGTGTAGTTCCACTGTGCAGCAATTCTTCGCTTGACCGGATCCGCGCCATGATGCCGTTGTGTGATTCACACGAAATTGTTCCAACTTGGCAAGAGCCTGCGGATGATGTCGTGCAAGCGTTCTTCGACAACTTGGAAGAAGTGCCGGTCCACGCTGACGAGCAGAAGAGCCTCACCCGTGACACCACCGACGAGGAGCTGCAGCGCATCGCCACTAGGGCGGAAGAGGTTGTGGCCGCAGCTGCCGCGGGCGTGTTTGGGTTCACTGTGGAGGAGGCGGAGGCTGCGGAGGCGGCAAACCTTGCCGAGCGCGCGGAGTTCATGGGCGAGGAGGAGCCTGCCGGTTCCGAAGCCGAGCCGAGCGAGGCCGGCGAGGAGGAGCCCGAGCCTTCAGAAAACTTGCCGCAGGCAGAGCCCCCGGCCCCGCCAAGAAGGCGCCTTCGCAGGGCCGGGGACGCAGCAGGGCGGTAGCCGGGTCAACAGCCGTCGAGTCGTGCGACGTGCTCTACCGCGGCAAGCAATGTTGCCGCGGGAGCGCCTCACGCAACAGCGGCAACTGGAGCGGGATCTTCCCGGGCCACCGCCACCGCCCCTGCCAAGCGGGCAAGGGATCCTACTCCTCCACCTCGCTGCACCGGAGGAGGGCCGGACTTTCATCTTTCCGCGCTCAGCTCCGACGAGGAGGAAGAAGAGTAAGTTTCTTTGGTGCTCTTGTAGTTCTTCAATCTTGCTGTTTAAATCTTGTATCTGACTTGCTCCCATCTGGACTCCTTTCTTTTCAGGATGCTGGCCCAGAGAGCGGCGAAGAGGGCCAAGGCCGCAGTGATTGTCATCGAGGATGACCCCATCGTGTCAGCAGGAGGTGGGTTCGAGACCACCTTGACGGACCCGGCAATCACTCCTCAAAGCAGCCCCCAGCGCAGCCCCCAGCGTAAGTTCATAGTTTTTTTCTTTGCTGTCGGGCGCGCATGAGTGCTTTTTCCTTTGTTTGATATCTTGCTTGTTGATTTGTGCAGGAGCAGAGCAGTCACATCAGGAGTGCCCGGAAGCTGGTCCCGAAGTGCCACCTGCTTCGACTGCGCCGCCAAGGGAGGAGTCCCCGGCAAGGGAGCGCTCTCCGGCAAGGGGGAACTCTCCGGCAAGGGACGACACCGTTGATCCTGCAGCGACCGAGGCTGCAACTTCAGATCTTGGCACAGGTAATCCACTTGCCCAGAAATTTTCCCTTGGGTTCTTCTTCTTCTGATTTTCTTCCCTTGGATTTTGGATTGATTTCCCTCCCTTCTTCGTTCTTCAGACCCATCTGCGGCTAAGCCAATGGAGACAGAGGGCGCCGGCGAGGAAGGGGCCGGTACTGACAAGGCCGCCGGCGAGGAGGCCGCCAAGGCTGCTGCCGCAGAAGCAGGCGAGGGGTCGGGCGATCGCACTGACGACCCTGAGGCCGCAGGAGCGCCAGGCGCTGCACCGACCGCCGATCCCTCTGCTGCTTCTGTGGAGCCGGGCTCTGAGGAGCCCCAGCCCGGTGCCTACTTGAAGGCCGGCGACGGTATCTTCATCAAGCTACCTTGGGCGTCGAGCTCCAGGGCGCCGGTCAAGGGGGAAACTTTCGACGGGGAGGTGCTCGCCTCTGCTGGACTGTCGTTGGTCGACGCGCCCAGCAGTAGCAGCGGCGAGCCTGAGGAGGAGCAGCTGCTGCGGAAGCTGCTGCCACTCTACCGCGCCCGGCAAGCCAAGCTGGCTTCCCGGGAAGCGCTTGTCGCGAAGGCGGGAGTTGACATGGAGAAGCGCGCGGAGGAGCTCCGGGGCCACAATCAAGAAGCTCTTCGGTCCCTGGCGCAGGAGCGGGAGCGACTCGACGAGGAGCGCACGGCCTTCCTTCTCGAGAAGGCCGAAGCTGAGGAGGAGCAAAGGCTGGCCGCCGAAAAGCAGTCCGCGCGGGAAGGTGAACTAGTGCAGCAGAAGGCCAACCTCGACAACTACGAGGAAGAGCTCGCCGAGCGCGAGCAAGCACTTGGCGGGGCGATCAAGGAGGCAAAGGACGCTGCGGCAATTGCAGAGGCCGCCAAGAAAGAGCTGGAGGAGAAGGTGGCGCAGCTGGAGGCCGATATTGAGAAGAGCGGCGAGGAGCTTGCCGCGCTCAAGCGTGAGCGTGAGAAGGATGCTGCCGCCCACGGTGAGCTGCAAGGTCTTCTCGCTGAGAGGGGCAAGGAGCTCAGCACCGCCAAGGATTCCAAAGCAGACCTGGAGCTGAAGCTGACCACGCTGACGCAGACGCTGGAGGCCGCCAAGGAGCGGGAGAAGACCTTGTCGGAGAAGGTCAAGGCTGACGCGGCGCTGCTGGAGAGCACTGCAGTTACCCAGAACTCGTTCAGAGACACTATGGAGCACTGGACTGAGGGTCTGGTGAACATTGCCGCAGTCATCAACGAGGAGCTAGCGCAGTTGGGGATGGAGGACTTTGGGTATCCTTCCGACGAGAGTCTTCAACCCAGCGCCAAGCTCAGCCTGTTCTTCAAGGGCGTGGCGACGACACTCCAGCGGCTCCGAGAGAGGATCCCGAAGCAGCTGGCCGACGAGTCGCGCAAAATCTGCGCCGGGGTTCTCTAGAAGGTGCTGATGAAGGTGGCCTTCCTCAATCCAGGCCTCAGCTTCACCAATGTCCTCAGGTCCTTGCCGCCTGACGCCGATCTGGATGCACTCAAGGCCCTTGTCGCACCCATTGTGGACAAGGTGAGCGAGATCAAGAGGGTTGAGGGCGGACGCGTAGACTAGGCCGTCCATTTCTTCTTTTCCCTTGCCGCTGCTAATCATGTTATGAAAACATTCTGTTAGAACTGCGACAAGTTATCTTGTAATATAACTTTATTTATGTTATCAATTGCTATGTTATTTCCTCTACTAGATTCCTTCCTTTGTATGTTTTTACCCTACGCTTCTAGGGAACTTGTCGGCGCAGGCGCCCGAGCCGCGAGTGCTGAGTGCGGAACTTCAGCAGCCTGCTGGCGGCGCTGCTTCCGACAAGAAACCTTGTCGCGACTAGATGCAGCACACTTAAGCTGTTGAGCGGACTCGAAACAGAGTAAGGGCGCAACTAGCCACGAGTTGGTTCCTCCGCGCACAGGTTTTCCATACAAAGCAGGGTCGTTCGAGGAAGATAACTCAAAAATTTAAAAACTGATTGCTCAAACTTTGGCAACTTAGCTTTTCTGTCGTTTGCTTCGCGGCAAGGCAAGACTTCGCTTGAACGACGCCTGGTCCATACCACAATCTTATCCTCCCCCCCGGCAAACATGTGTGCGAGGGAACCTTCTTTTCCTTCGTTGAAAAAAGAAGAAAGAAGAGAAAATAACGATATGGAGCCCTTCGGCTCGTTTCTGCTTACCGGATGTAGGTGCTGCACAAAGTGTCAGATAACACATGCAAGAAAGAAAGTAATGCATGAAATGGACAAGTTGTGCGGAGCACATGGGGTTCTTTTTATGCACGGGATCTGCGCCCGGCTTTGTACAAAGGATTACATGCAACAGCGGCAAGACTTGTACAAAAGGTGGTTGCCGGAACGGGGTTCCGGCAACCGCGCCCTACGGGAAAAACTTACGAAGATGTTCTATGTTCCAGGAGTTGCTCACCGGAATGCCATCTTCGGTCTCAAGGCGGACAGCGCCAGGCCTTGTGACTCGTCTCACCCGATAAGGGCCTTCCCACTTCGGCGTCAACTTGTTGGAATTCTTGGCGGACTGAATGCGCCGAAGAACAAGGTCGCCTTCCTCGAAGCTTCTGGCCTTAACTTTGCGGCTATGGTAGCGGCGCAAAGCTTGCTGGTATCGAGCAGCTCGTACAGCAGCCTGAAGACGATCTTCCTCAAGGAGCAGCGCGTCGTCTTGTCGCAGCTGTTCTTGCTCAAACTCATCATAAGCGAGCACTCGAGGCGATCCGTATACGAGTTCCGTGGGGAGAACTGCCTCTGCTCTGTAGACTAGAGCGAAAGGTGTCTGGCCAGTGGCTCGATTTGGCGTCGTTCTGATCAACCAAAGAACCACCGGCAGCTCCTCGATCCAGTTTCTTCCACACTTGCGCAGCCTGTCAAAAGTTCTGGTCTTGAGCCTGCGCAGCACTTCAGCATTTGCCCTCTCTGCTTGACCGTTGCTTATCGGATGAGCAACAGAAGCGAAGTAGACCTTGGCGCCAAGGTCTTGGACGTACTGCATGAAGGTGCGGCTCGTGAATTGCGTGTCGTTGTCGGTGATGATCCTGTTAGGGATCCCGAAACGGCAAACAATTGACCTGAAGAACTTGACTACTGACTGTGCTGTCACCTTCCTCACTGGCTGCACTTCCGGCCACTTTGTGAACTTGTCGATTGCGACGTACAAGTACTCAAAGCCCCCGACAGCTCGGGGGAAAGGGCCGAGGATATCGAGCCCCCAGACCGAAAATGGCCAGGATAAAGGGATCGTCTGGAGAGTTTGAGCTGGCTGGTGTATCTGTTTGGAGTGGAACTGGCACGCTTCACACTTGGTTACTTGTGCAGTTGCATCCTGGAGGGCTGTTGGCCAAAAGAAGCCTTGTCGGAAAGCTTTGCCGGCAAGTGCCCTTGCGCCTATGTGGTGGCCACATATGCCTCCATGTATCTCTGCCAACAGCTTCTGTCCATCTTCCCGGCAAATACACTTCAATTTCACACCGTTGAGTCTTCTTCTGTACAGTATGCTATCGACAAACTGGTACATACTTGACTGCCGGGCTACTCTTTCCACTTCTTCTTGCTCTTCGAGAAGTTCTCCTGTCTGGAGGAAATGGACAATCTGCTGTGCCCATGCTGGAGCTTGTGGCTCGACAACAAGGACTAAAGGCATATCTGCTGCTGCGAGAACATCCACTTCTACGGCAAAGACTTGCGGCCCTACCGGAGCTTGATGTTCCCCGGCAAGCTTGCCAGAGCAAAACTTGTCGGGAGCGTCTGCTTCAATGGAACAAACCATAAGGTTTGCCGGAGCAGACTGCCCCTCAGCATTCTTGGTGTTGATCTTGGGGACTTTCTTGGCGGCGGCTTCGGGGAGCTCTGCCGGAAAGTAGTCGCTAGAAACCAACTTCCTCTTCTTGCTTTGTCCAGTTGAGGGTGTTACGGATGGTTGAGTCAACTTGAGCACAAAGATCCCTGGTTCCACAGCTAACTTTAGTGCGGCGCACTTTGACAGGCCATCAGCGATGTCATTCTGAGCTCTCGGGATATGTTCCATCTGTAGGACGTCAAAGTGATCTTCTAGCTTCCTCACTTCATCAACATATGCTTCCATCAATGGACTCTGGTAGTTCTTGTTCACTTGGCGGACGACAAGCTGTGAGTCACGCCTGACAATGAGCTTCTTGATCCCAAGGTCTGCTGCGATTCTGAGACCGGCAAGCAATCCTTCATACTCTGCAGTATTGTTGGTTGCTTGCTCCTTGGGAAAGTGCATCTGGACTACGTATTTGAGGTGCTCTCCGGTGGGTGCGACAAGCAGCATGCCCGCACCAGCGCCTTGCAGCGAGAAGGCACCATCAAAGTACATCAGCCACTCTTTGCTTGCCTCTTTGACGGGGATGCTCGGCTCTGGAATTTCTTCATCTGGGGTTGCTGTCCACTCTGCTATGAACTCTGCCAATGCTCTGCTTTGGATAGTTGAAGTGCTCTCAAACTTGAGGCCAAAGCTTGACAGTTCCAGCACCCACTCGACAATCCTGCCTGTTGCTTCTGGATTTTGCAGTATCCTCTTCAGCGGAAAGCGAGTGACGACTGTGATTTCATGTGCTTGGAAGTAATGGCGCAGCTTTCTCAAGGCCATGAGGAGGTCGAAAAGCAACTTTTGCACACCAGAGTACCTTGATCTAGCCCCCTACAGAAGGGAACTGACAAAGTAAACTGGACGCTGCATCATTCTCTTCTGCATCTTATCATGCTCCTGCGCAGATCCATCTTTGTCGGGACCAGAGCTTCTCGGCGAAGCCCCCTGCTTGTCGCTGGATGCATCTGCCGTGGTTGCTGGCTCATCCTCTGCCTCTCTCTCTCCGCCACTAACGCAGCACTAACCACTTGATTGGTTGCCGCTATATACAGCAGCAACTTCTCTTGCGGCTTAGGTGCCACAAGTGTTGGAGTGGAGGACAGGTATCTCTTCAAGTCCTGCAGCGCAGCCTCCGCCTCCGGAGTCCATTTCATTGGACCTGCCTTTTTCAAAATTTTGAAAAATGGCAGGGCGCGCTCAGCAGATCTAGAGATAAACCTGCTGAGAGCATCCACGCAACCGGCAAGCCTTCGTACATCCTTGACGCGCTTTGGTGCTTCGATCTGCTCGATGGCCTTCATCTTGTCGGGATTGGCTTCAATTCCCCGCTGAGACACAAAGAACCCGAGAAGCTTGCCGGAAGGGACTCCAAACACGCACTTCTCGGGGTTAAGCTTGAGGTTGATCTTGCGCAAATTTGCAAATGTCTCGTCTAAATCTTGAATTAGGGTCGCCCTGTTCATACTCTTGACCACTATGTCATCCATGTAAGCTTCCACATTTCTGTGCATTTGCGGCTCAAAAGCGTGATGGAGTACCCTTGCGAATGTTGAACCAGCATTCTTCAAACCGAAAGGCATCCGTACGAAGCAGTATGTGCCACACGGGGTGATAAATGCGGTTTTCTCTTCATCCTTGTCGCGGCCGCGGGGAGGTCTGTCTCCTTGCCGCTGCTTGGCCTTGCCGCGGCGTGCTCCTCGGCCGGGACGTTTCTTGCCGGATCCCCCAACACCTTCCTGGGCCTTCTCCTTGTCGCGCCGCTCATATTCAGCTCTCTGTTGCTCAACAAGCTGCTCGACTTTCTTACAGTTCTGGAGATCATGGCCCTTGGTGCGGTGGATCTTGCAATACTGCTTGTTGGTGCCGTCCTGCTTGTCGGTGACCGCCACCTTCGCGGCAACCTCCTTGCCGGAGTCACCAGCTTTGGCTTCCTTGGCGCCACCACCGTTGCCGGACTGCTCAACAACTAGCACCTCTTTGCCTTTCCTCCTTCTGTTGTTCCGCCGCCGATTTTTCCTTGGCGGGGTAGCATCCTCACTGTCAGATCCTCCCGCTCCTATATTTTATCTGGGGAGTCTCCTCCCTTCCTCAGCATGTGCACACTTGTCGGCCAGTGCATATAGCTCACTGACGTCCCTGATCTTGCACATCACCATTTCCTCCCGCATCCTGCGGTTCCGCACGTTCTGATGGAACGCACTGATCACTGCGGCAGGGTGGACGTCTGGGATGTTGTGCTGCACACTTCTGAATCTCTGAATGTACTTGCGCAGGGGCTCTCCTTCCTTTTGGGCGAGCAGATGAAGATCACTCTCCTGGCCATGAGGTTTGTGTCCGCCTGTGAAGGCGCCGACGAATTGATGGCACAGATCAGCCCAAGAGGATATTGAGTTGTCCAGCAAGTGCATGAGCCAAGATCTGACGTTGGGCTTGAGCACCAGCGGGAAGTAGTTGGCAAGGATCTTGTCATCCCGTCCCCCGGCAGCCTGCACCGTGATGGTGTAGATGCTGAGGAACTCTGACGGATGCGTCTTGCCGTCGTACTTCTCCGGTACATCTGGCTTGAAGTTCTTCGTGCTGGGCCACTGGACTTGCCGCAGCTCACGAGTGAACGCAGGGCAACCTACCGCATACGGCAGATCGCCTGGTTCCCCTGGCGCATGCATGTCATCAGAGGGCCGAGCGCGCTTGTCGGATTGACTTCGCGCTTCTCTTCGGCGCTCGATGCGAGTTCGAGCGTCTTCTTGTTGCCGATCATGAAGGACTTGGCGCTGATCGCGACGAGCTCGTGGATCCGACGATGCAGTGGAGTCGCTGTCGAGGTGGATCTGGCGAGTCGGCGATCTTGGCCTTCGGGGCGGTGATTGCATGGTAGTTGCACCTCCACCCGTTTCGTCGCCACCGGCTCGTGCCCGGCAACCCTGCCGCGGCGGCGACGCGCTCGGCCACCGTGGAGTGTCCCCGTTGGCGTAGCCGATGAGACTCTGAATCGTGGCCCTCCATTCGTCGATCTTGTCCGACGTCGGAGGGTAATCTAAGAGAAGTTGAGCTCGCGCCAAAGCTTCTGCTGGAGTGGTGGGTGGCAGTGGCGGACGACGCAAGGAGCGGGACGTGCTCGAACTTCTAACTATGTTAGAAGGAGCAGTATCCCGTCCAGGCGACCGTGCCCCGCTCGTGCCAACATGCTGGCGTGCATGCTGGTCTTGAGCGCCCCGAGATCCACCAGCTTGGTCTTGGCCTATCACGCGTATGGCACTGCGAGTGCCATGACGCTGTTGATCTTGCGCCTCCTGAGAATGGCGCGGAACATGTACAGTCGGCGAGGTTTGTGCAGCCTTGTCTTTGGACCTGGCGGCATCATGAGCTTCCTCGTCGACGTCCATTCTTCCGCCGGCGTCCATTCCACCACCCATTTGCTCCAACGGTGGCGGAAGTGACGTGGACAGAGCGGCTGCCGCCGAAGTCTTCTTCTTCGGTGGCATGTTGATGAAGGGAATGAAGATCTAGCTCGTGTGAACGCCGGATCAGGTTCACACAATCTCGACGCCCCCTACCTGGCGCGCCAAAGATGTCGGGGAAACTGATCCTCGAACACCTATGGGGCCGGCAGACCGGGCCCCTTTCGGTTCGGCGGGGGGCGGAGGTCGCACGAAGAGCAGATCGAGGCGAAGCACACGAGCAGTTTACCCAGCTTCGGAGCTCTCCGGAGAGATAACATTCCTACTGCTGCTTGTCTGGTTCTATTCCGTTCTTGCTCTAGAGAGAGCGTAGTGTCTTTCTGGGTTACGAATGAGTTGAAACGAACCGAACCCCCTCTATGTTGCGCATGGGCCTCCTTTTATACGCTAAAGGGGTCACCGACAGGTGGCAACGCAGAGAAGGGTACAAATGTAAAAAGTGAGGTGGTTGGTACAGTTACTTGTACAGTGCACCCTACCTAACCCTGACGGTAGGGGACAAGGGCATTAAAGGCCCGTCTGAGTCGCCCAAACAGTGCAGAAAAGGACCGTTAGGGGCGCCACCGTTCGCCACGACGGCGATCTTGTCAGCTTCGCATGCCACTGCGCACCGCTGGCTGCACAGCCTCCCGCCACGTGCGCCTGGAGAGGCCCCCAGAGCGACACGTTGGTGGATGCACTGGAGCGTGGGCACAGAGTGGCCGCCTGCCGCGGCAAGCGCCTTGCCGCTGTTGTTATCTTGTCGGGTCCGGAAGCTTGTCGCTCACCGGGCCTCGAGGTACCTTGTTTGGTCTTCCCGGCAAGCTCCTCTTGCCGGGGCCTTGTTGCCTTGCCGGAGCGCGTGGCGCGTCACGGCAAGTTCTTTGGAGTGCCTCGGTTGGCCTTCCCGGCAAGCTCCTCTTGCCGGGGCCTTGTCTCCTGAGCTTAAACACTTTGTTCTTGAATGGCTCCAAGGGAACCTTGGAGGATCTTGGCGTTCGCCCGGCAAGCCTTGCCGCGGGGTGCTGCAACTGCCCGTGCACAAGTTCGGGGTACTAGGGTACCCCTATTCTAGTACACCGACATTTCCCAACAAGTGTATCCACTGTACAAGTAGTCATTGTTTTTCTGGGTAGCTGTAGAGTGTCTCCACTGTACTAGTAGTAATTGTTTCTCTGGGCCCAAGACAAAACAGCCTATCCACCCTAGTAAATAATAAAATCAATTCATAGTCCCATATATTTACTTAATGAGAGGCTCTACCCACACCCAGCACACCCCCCCCAGAAGACCTGGGTGCTCTTCTTCTTCACTCCCACCCACCTCATGTTAGCTCGCTCCACTCATACCCCCAAATTCCTCACCTCACTCCTACAGAAAACCCCAGCTCCCCTTCTTCCTTACTACTACAGAAAACCCCAGCTCCCCTTCTTATTCACTCACACTACAAATAGGCTCGTCATTCGTTACTCTGCTCAAATCCGTGAGCGCGATGCGACGCCCTCGAGGAAAATGGAGTCGGCTGACCCCAGCGCCAAGAAGATGAGGCTCCCGCCAGCGGCGACGCCTATTGTAGATCCCGCACACGGCAGCGCGGGGAGAAGCGGCAATCCCGCCCCCACTGGATCCCAAGAACCCATAGAATCTTGGGTGGACCACATCAGCGATCTCCCGGATGCCGTCCTTGGGGAGATCATCTCGCTTCTCCCCAACCAAGGATTGCTACGGCACCCAAGTCCTCTCAATTCGGTGGCACCCTCTATGGCGCACCGTGCCCCTTAATCTCGACTGTCGTCAGCTAGCTCTCTTCAATGATTTTGAAATCCCCAGAGCCATTGTCTCCTCCCACCAGGGCTCTGTTCAAAGCCTATGCATCCCGTCATGCTACCTGAGCAAGCATACCATGCCCTACACGATGGATGCCTGACTGGAATCCCCTGAATTCACAGAACTATAGCTGCTTGAGTTCTACTATTCCCCTGGAAATCACCTACCAGATACCGAACGCCATGTACTTGTGCCCTCAGCACCGATGTCCATCTCGCGGTTTTCCTCCTCTCTCACACCGGCACCTTTGCGCTGTGCTACATACCAGACAATCTGGTACTAAACCTTCGACTCCCATTTCTCAAGAAACTTTCACTTGTGCGAGTTCATGTATCGGAGGCCTCATTGCACATCATCATCCATTCTAGTTGCCCTGCCTTGGAGTGCCTGGTGCTTGTTTTCATAGTTAGAAACAGTGGTCTCCAAATAAAGTGGTCTAACCTTGTAAGAATTGGAACTTCTTTTGACGGAAGGCAGCTCATCATCCAAGATGCCCCTTCACTTCAAAGTTTGATCCTTGATTCTAGTTATTCACCGTCGCAAATAACCATCCTCTCTGCGCCTAAACCGGAGACCTTGGGTGTAATACATGATCTCTGTGCTCATTTCAAGATGGTGTTTGGCTCCACAGTTCTACATGTACTTTATATTATCATCTACCACTGGTGCATTGACGTGCTATACAAATGGTTTTAACCCCTTTCTGCGATGGCGTTTGGGACCGTCGCCAAGTGAGTGTGGGTGATAGAGTGGTCCTTCCCACACAACCCAGAAATCGTCGGCGATAGGCCCTCCCGGGACACCAAATGAGATTGTGTGCGATCGGACGAGGCATCGAAATCCAATCATTTCCGTAGGTATGTACATCCCACACGGTGAATCCCAAAAAATCATTTCCGTAGGTATGTACATCCCACATGGTGAATCCCAGAAAATCATTTCCGTTCGTATGTATATCACACACAGTTCTTTGTGGGGAAACGTTTGTGCAAGGTGGCCTAATGCAAACACTTCGCTGCCGGAAGCCGTGTGTGATTGTTGTTGATCGAACACGCCTACTTTCTGGAAACCATGTGGGTTGTTTGAGTTCATCTCCCACGGTGCTGTCTGAGTAACCGCCTACAATAGAAAACACCAATGATCAGGGTGATTATCCAATTATTGATAATCCATGTACTAATAAAAATGATATTTGTGACGCCCGGATAATTAGGCTACAATAATCCCACGTTACCGATGCCATGTCATCACGGTTACTGTTGTTAATCTCGCGTTAGTTCAAAACCGATTCAAATTCAAATTTAAAATAAAGTTAAACAACAAAAGTTTTCAAACATTAAAAGTAAAATGTTCGATGGGTTGAAAATATTCAGTAGCTAATTATCTTGTAGAAATCAACATTTTACAAAATATTGGAATGCCCCTTATCTATTCATAACAGGACCAAGAGCATTTAAATTAACAAATTAAAGATAAACAAATTTGTAAACTATTCAAAATAAATTGAAACTTGTTGTGCTAACTCAACTCAATTCCTAGTATTTATGTGATGAATATTGGTTTTAGATAATTTGATTTAATATAGAAAATAAGTGCAAAACAAGAAAATGGAAATATAATATGGAAAATAGAAGAAACAAAAAAATGGAGAAAAGGCTAAGTGCACAATGTTTACTTGCGGCCTGCTACTACAGTAACTAGGCCGAACCCATGAACGGCCTTCTCCTTCCTCTACACAGGAGGAGGCAGGAGATGTCCGTGTGGCACATCCACGGTGGCCGTGGCCGTAGATGGCCGCCACATCGATCCCCTTCGCTTATAACTGCGCCAACGCGAACCCTAGGTTGCCCTCGTCCATTCCCCCCTATTTCTACAAATCGCTAAAAGGCACTAGCGGTGGCCTCGAGAAAACAAAACGAACTATATTTTAAAGTTGACAACCGCGTGGCGGTCTTGACGGTGGCCTCGAAGACAAGGTGGTCCTCCAAGATCTGGCAGTCGGCACGCATGGCAGCCATAGCTACCTCATGCGCATGCGCGGCCGCATGCTACTAAGATCCATGTTATAATGCATGCAAAATGTCTATGGGCGACACTTAATTGGAGGAGGGGGGCAGTGATTTCGGTTGAAGGTGTAGCGCCGTCGGTCAGGGCATGTGGGACAGGAAAGGAGGATGATGGTGTGGGTGGGGTGTGGATTACCTGACCATATCGATGAGGCCACGCAGCAAGAAGAAGGGTCGGTGGCGAGGAGGCCGCACAACAAGAAGAAGGGTCACCGGCAAGGAGGCGGCGCTGCAAGAAGAAGGGTCGCCGGCGAGGAGGCGGTGCTGCAAGAAGAATTGTCACCGGTGAGGAAGCTGAGCTGCAAGAAGAAGGGTTGTCGGCGAGGAGGCTGAGCTGCTAGTAAGAAGTAGTGAAGGTTTAAACTTGGAAAGCAAGGAGGAACATTGGAAATGTGGCTTTTAGTGGGAGGGAGGGGGCAGGGAGATAGATATTTCCGCGGTGGCAAAACAAATTCGCTCGGTGCTGCGAGAAACTGGCACGTAAGTGTGGTTCAAGCGGGGGCTGTGGACTGTAGACGATGAAGCTTCCTGCGTAAGCCAACCAACACGGTGCTCCAAGATATTTTATATTGCATCCCACACGATTCTTTCTAGTAAATTGTTTTGTGGTATACCTGATTTTTTTCATTATGTTTTGAAAGACAAAATGGTGTTACAGAGGGAAAGGATAGTGTTTGAATTGCTAGAACATTTACATAGAGTGAACACGCAACTAGTACATGAGTGCCGTGTTTAAATTTTGAATTATTCCAGGTTCGTTTGGCACTTTCATGCACTAATTGAATTTCTGGGCATTTAATGTGCATAATTCAAATTTGAACTACAAGCACATGCTCCAGTGCACCAAAGTTTGTTGGAAAATCACATGTGTGTCCTTGGGTGAATTTATAGGTCCCATGCAAGAAATGGGAATGAAATTCAAACATTTGGGCATCGTGGCTCGGCCAGAAAGATTGAGAAACTTGGTTTTTTTAATTCCTGTAAATCCAAAACACGCTTGAAAATCATGAAACTTGGCATGGTGTCATGACATGGCACCAACATGTTGCGGTAATTTTTTTGGCCAAATTGGGACAAGCTTTAGTGTAACCTTCTTACAAACCGGAGCTTCCCTCAAGAAGGCTCGTGGTTCCGATAGGGAACGTGCCACCTCCGTGTGCGAGACGACATACGTACACTGCCTTCTTCCGCCTTAATTTTTTTACACAGGAAGATTAGACCAAATAGAAGTATCGTGCTAAATTTTGGAATCATTGCAGGTTTGTTTGGCATTTTTATGCATTAATTGAGTTTCTAGGAATTTAATGTGCATAATTCAAATTTGAACTACAAGCACATGCTCTAGAGCACCAAAGTTCGTTGAAAAACTCACATGTGTCCTTGGGTGAATTTATAGATCCCATGCAAGAAATGGGAATGAAATTCAAACATCTGGGCGTCATGGCTCGGCCTTAAAGATTGAGAAACTAGGTTTTTTAATTCCTATAAATCCAAAACACGCCTGAAAATCATGAAACTTGGCATGGTGTCATGACATGGCACCAACATGTTGCGGTAATTTTTTTGGCCGAATTGGGACACACTTTGGTGTAAGTTTCTTGCAAACCGGACCTTCCCTCAAGAAGGCTCGTGGTTCTGAGAGGGAATGTGTCACTTCCATGTGCGAAACGACATACGTACACTGCCTTCTCCCGCCTTAATTTTTTTACACACGTAGATTAGACCAAATAGGAGTATCGTGCTAAATTTTGGAATTACTCCGGGTTTGTTTGGGTATTTAATGTGCATAATTCAAATTTGAACTACAAGAACATGCTCCAGTGCATCAAAGTTTCTTGAAAAATCACATGTGTGTCCTTGGGTAAATTTATAGGTCCCATGCAAGAAGTGGGAATGAAATTCAAACATCTGGGCGTCGTGGCTCGGCCGTAAAGATTGAGAAACTTGGTTTTTGAATTCCTGTAAATCCAAAACATGCCTGATAATCATGAAACTTGGCATGGTGTCATGACATGGCACCAACATGCTGCGGTAAATTTTTTGGCCGAATTGGGACAAGCTTTGGTGTAAGCTTCTTGCAAACCGCAGCTTCCCTCAAGAAGGCTCGTGGTTCCGAGAGGGAACGTGTCACCTCCGTGTGGAAATGACATACGTACACTGCCTTCTCATGCCTTAATTTTTTTACACGGGCATATTAGACCAAATAGAAGTATCGTGCTAAATTTTGGAATTATTCCGGGTTCGTTTGGCATTTTTTATACATTAATTGAGTTTCTGGGCATTTAATGTGCATAATTCCAATTTGAACTAGAAGCACATGCTCCAGTGCACCAAAGTTGGTTGAAAAATCACATGTGTGTCCTTGGGTGAATTTCTAGGTCCCATGCAAGAAATGGGAATGAAATTCAAACATCTGGGCGCCGTGGCTCGGCCATAAAGATTGAGAAACTTGGTTTTTGAATTCCTGTAAATCCAAAACACGCCTGAAAATCATGAAACTTGGCATGGTGTCATGACATGGCACCAACATGCTGCAGTAATTTTTTTGGCCGAATCGGGACAAGCGTTGGTGTAAGCTCCTTGCAAACCAGAGCTTCCCTCAAGAAGGCTCGTGGTTCCGAGAGGGAACGTGTCACCTCCGTGTGCGAAACGACATACGTACACTGCCTTCTCCCGCCTTAATTTTTTTAAACAGGCAGATTAGACCAAATAGAAGTATCATGCTAATTTTTGGAATTATTCCGGGTTTGTTTGGCTTTTTTATACATTAATTTAGTTTCTCGGCATTTAGCGTGCATAATTCAAATTTGAACTTCAAGCACATGCTCTAGTGCACCAAAGTTGGTTGAAAATCACATGTGTGTCCTTGGGTGAATTTCTAGGTCCCATGCAAGAAATGGGAATGAAATTCAAACATCTGGGCGTCATGGCTTTGCCATGAAGATTGAGAAACTTGGTTTTTTTTAATTCCTGTAAATCCTGAACATGCCTGAAAATCATGAAACTTGGCATGGTGTCATGACATGGCACCAACATGCTGTGGTAATTTTTCTGTCCGATTTGCGAAGGCGCACACATTAACAATCAACAAAGTCATTTTGGAACAAGTGCTGTCACGTTACAAATCGGAAGCACAAGTATTATTGAAACCGTGGGCGTTCTACTTACCAATTACGTGCCGCCACACGTCCCCTTTTTTAATGGCTAGGAGGTGCCGTGTGGGGTATCTATTTGAGTAAGGGAGGTGTGCGATCAGACCCGTGCGCGTGCTCATCAAGAGGAGAGCCTTTGACCTCTACCCTCCGCACACCTTCCTCGCAACGTCTCCATTAATGGCGCCCGAGCCCCTGTTCTACGGTGTGGCTATTGATGTCGCTTGAAGCTACGTCGGTATTTCCCCAAAGAGGAAGGGATGATGCAGCACAACGGAGGTAGGTATTTCCCTCAGATGTGAAACCAAGGTTATCGAACCAGTAGGAGAACCAAGCAACACAACATAAACAACACCTGCACACAAATAAAAACTTCTCGCAACCCGATGTGTTAAAGGGGTTGTCAATCCTTTCCCGGGTACGACGCCTTTAGATAGGCAAACATACGTGAGGTAAATTTGTAGTAGATTGATAGATCAAATGCCAAATAAAATAAATAAGAATAAATTGCAGCAATGTATTTTTGGGTTTTTGGTTTAATAGATCTGAAAATAAACGCAAAGGAAAATAGATCGCAAAGGCAAATTATACGAGAAAGAGACCCGGGGGCCGTAGGTTTCACTAGTGGCTTCTCTCGAGAAAAATAGCAAATGGTGGGTGAACAAATTACTGTTGGGCAATTGATAGAACTTCAAATACTCATGATGATATCCAAGCAATGATCATTACATAGGCATCACTTCCAAGATTAGTAGACCGACTCCTGCCTGCATCTACTACTATTACTCCTCACATCAACTGCTATCCAGCATGCATCTAGTGTATTAAGTTCATGGAGAAACGGAGTAATGCAATAAGAACGATGACATGATGTAGACAAGATCTATCTATGTAGAGATAGACCCCATCCTTTTATCCTTAGTAGCAATGGTACATACGTGTCGGTTCCTCTTGTGTCACTGGGATCAAGCACCGTAAGGTCGAACCCACTACAAAGCACCTCTTCCCATTGCAAGATAAATAGATCAAGTTGGCCAAACAAAACCAAAATATCAGAGAAGAAATACGAGGCTATAAGCAATCATGCATAAAAGATATCAAAGAAACTCAAATACTTTCATGGATATAAAAAAGATAGATCTGATCATAAACTCAAAGTTCATCGGATCCCAACAAACACACCGCAAAAGAGTTACATCATATGGATCTCCAAGAGACCATTGTATTGAGAATCAAGAGATAGAGAGAGAGAGAGAGGAAGCCATCTAGCTACTAACTAAGGACCTGAAGGTCTACAAAGAAGTACTCACGCATCATCGGAGAGGCACCAATGGAGGTGGTGAACCCAATCCAAGGTAGTGTCTAGATTGGATCTGGTGGTTCTGGACTCTGTGGCGGCTGGATCAATATTTCATCGACTCCCCTAGGGTTTCTGGAATATTGGGGTATTTATAGAGCAAAGAGGCGGTCTGGGGGGCACCCAAGGTGGGCACAACCCACCAGGGCATGCTTGGGCCTCCTGGCGTGCCCTGGTGGGTTGTGCTCTCCTCGGAGCACCCCCGAGGCACATCCAAGGCCCATTATGTTCCTTCTGGTCCATAAAAAATCTCCGTAAAGTTTCGTGGCATTTGGACTCCGCTTGATATTGATTTTATGCGATGTAAAAAACATGGAAAAACAGCAACTGGCACTTGGCACTATGTCAATAGGTTAGTACCAAAACATGATATAAAATGACTATAAAATGATTATAAAACATCCAAGATTGATAATATAATAGCACGGAACAATAAAAAATTATAGATACGTTGGAGACGTCTCAACACCCCGAAGCTTAACTCCTTGTCCTCGAGTAGCAAAGTTTTAAAAA
Source organism: Triticum aestivum (assembly GCF_018294505.1). Lineage (NCBI taxonomy): Eukaryota > Viridiplantae > Streptophyta > Magnoliopsida > Poales > Poaceae > Triticum > Triticum aestivum. The sequence continues at coordinate 422,266,951 of NC_057812.1, read as the reverse complement.
CAGAATTTTTGATGTGGAATGCTAGCTAACATGTCATATCCTATTCTTTCTTTTTAGCATGGACATTTGGACTTTTATATTGTTCAAAGCAATAGTCTAGTTTTGACATGATAATTTAAATACTCAAGCATATCAACAAGCAACCATGTCTTTCAAAATATCAACGCTAAAATAAGTTATCCCTAGCTCATCATGCTCAATCATTGATCCATTAATGAAACACACTCGCATATTAGCTACACCCAATACTCAAATAGGATCATATTGCCTCCTAGTTGGTGCTTTTATAAGAGAAGATGGAGACTCAAGTTCAAAATAAAAATTGCATACAGTAAAACAAAGTCCCTTCGCAGAGGGAAGTAGGGATTTGTAGAGGTGCCAGAGCTCAAAGCGAAAAGCTTAGAGATAAAAACATTTTGGGAGGTGTATCCATCCCACCAACGAAAATGACTTAGAGTTTCCAATACTTTCCATGCTTAGATATATCATAGGCGATTCCCAAACAGAAAATAAAGTTTATTCCTTTTTACACCATACTTTCACTTTCCATGGCTAGTCGTATCCTTGGTTGCCCTCCATACCAACACTTTCCAAGGAATTTATTATTTGACAACATAAAGTAAATTCATTTTTTTCATTTCAGGATTGGGCATCCATAATACCTTTGCCTTACTCTCGTGCAATGACAAGTGAATAAACACTCATCGTGAGAATAACACATCTAGCACGGAAAATATTAGCCACCCATCACCGCTCCGCGAGCGAAACGAACACACAAAAGAGAAGTTTATTTTGAAAATTAGAGATGGCACATGAAAATTTTCTTAGAACGGCAAAAGAATACCACATATAGGTAGATATAGTGGACTCATGTGGCAAAACTAGTTTAAAGGATTTTGGATGCACAAGTAGAGATCATACTTAGTGCAAAATGAAGGCTAACAAAAGATTGAGAAGCAACGATCCAAGAAACATATAATTTCATAAGCAAGCATTAAGCATAATTAATGCCAAATAATGCACCATAAGTAGGGTATAATTTCATTGCATGACTATTGACTTTCATGCTTGCATAGGGAATCACAAACCTTAACACCAATATTCTTACTAAAGCATAATTACTTATCAAGATGACTCACATATCACACCATCATATCTCAAAACTATTACTAGGGATCAAGTTTGTTTTGTCCAATGATCTTCATGAAAGTTTTTATTATATCCTTCTTGGATATCTATCACTTTGGGACTAATTTTCATGTGTTGCTTTTGATAAGCTCAAACAAATATAAGTGAAGATCACGAGCATAATTTTTCTTTTCTCTCAAATTAATTTAAGTGAAGAAAGAGAGAATTTCTTCAAAAAAATAATAAAGCACACCGTGCTCAAAAAGATATAAGTGAAGCACTAGAGCAAGTCCATAGCTCATAAAAGATTTAAGTGAAGCATAGAGAGAAATTCTAACAAGTCATGACATAATTTTGGCTCTCCTAAATAGGTGTGTACAGCAAGGGATCAAGACTTAAAACACAAAATAAAACAAGCAAAGACTCATATCATAGAAGATGCTCCAAGTAAAACACATAGTATGTGACGAATAAAAATATAGCTTCGAGTAAAACACCGATGGTCGTTAGAAGAAAGAGGGGTTGCCACTCGGGGGCATCCCCAAGCTTAGTTGGTTGCTCATTTTTGGATAATAGCTTGGGATGCCGGGGCATCCCCAAGCTTAGGCTCTTCTACTCCTTATTCCTTCATCCATCGTAAGATAACCCAAAACTTGAAAACTTCAATCACACAAAACTCAACAAAACCTTCGTGAGATCCATTAGTATAAGAATAATAAATCATTACTATAAGTGTTGTAACAAACCAATTCATATTTTGTTCTTGCATTATATCTATTGTATTCCAACTTTTCTATGGAAAAAACTCATCAAACAAAACCATAGAGCCATCAAAATAAGCACACAACACAACAGAACAGTTTGTAGCAATCTGACTATTTCGAATACTTATATAACTCCAAAAATTCTGAAAAATTAGGATGACCTGAGAAATTTGTATGTTGATCTACCGTAAGTGGAATGGGTATTTTATCGCTCTCTGAAAATGAAAATTATTTTCATGAGCGCAAAAGTTTCTGTTTTTTTAGCAAGATCAAATAACTATCACCCAAGAAGATCCTAAAGGATTTACTTGGCACAAACACTAATTAAAACATAAAAAGCAAAATAATAACAGTAGCATAATTGTGCTAATACTCAAAAACAGGAAGCAAAAACCAAAAATAAATTTTATGCATTGGGTTGCCTCCCAACAAGCACTATAGTTTTACGCCCTTAGCTAGGCATAAGGCAAGGATCTAAGTTTTGTCATATTTGGTCTGAGATCCATAAGATGCCCTCATGATTGATTCATATGGTGGCCTAATTCTTATTCTAGGAAATTGTTCCATACCCTTCCTCAAAGGAAATTGGAACTTGATATTGCCTTCTTTCATATCAATCAAGACACCAATAGTGCGTAAAAACGGTCTACCAAGAATAATTGGACAAGACAGATTGCAATCAATATCAATAACAATAAAATATATGGGCACATAATTCCTATTTGTAAGAATAAGAACAACATTAGTTCTTCCCATAGGCTTTTTAATAGTGGAATCCGCCAAGTGCAAATTCAAAGAACATGATTCATGATCGGTAAGACCAAGCACATCACATAAAGATTTCAGAATTGTAGAAAGACTAGCACCCAAGTCACACAAATCAAAACACTCATAATTTTTAATCTTGACTTTGATAGTAGGTTCCCATTCATCATGCAATTTTCTAGGAATTTAAACTTCTAATTCCAACTTTTCTTCAACAGCTTTCATCATAGCATCAACAATATGTTTAGTAAAAGCTTTATTTTGTTCATAAGCATGGGGTGAATTTATCATGGATTGGAACAAAGAAATACAATCAATCAAAGAGCAACTATCATAATTAAATTCTTTGTAATCCAAAAGAGTGGGCACATCACTAGCTAAAGTTTTTACCTCTCCAAACCCACTTTTATCAATTTTCTCAACAATATTTTCACCCTCCAAAATATTGGGACGCCTTCTACCTAAAGGTGACTCTTCTCCAGTCCCTTTTTCATCAATATTAACTTTACTAAACAAGGAATCAATCAAAGAGACACCGGTCATTTTAAGATCTTCATCACTTTTGCAAAAGAAATCACTAGAAAACGCTTTTTCTAAAAATTATGTTTTAGCTCTAAGCATAGCGGTTCTTTTCTTACTTTCATCCATAGAAACATAAAGAGCTTCAATTGATTCATCAACCTTAGGCACAAAAAAGTTCATCTTGAGATTTTCCATATCATGAGCAATTTTATCAACACTTCTAGACAAATCATCAATCATACTCAACTTTTCTTCTATGGAAGTGTTGAAAACTTTTTGCGTCTTGATAAATTCTTTAATATTATTATCAAGATCAGAGGTGTTCCTATTATTATTATAAGATTTATTTCCATAGGAATTACCATAATTATTAGAGGAATTACTAGGAAAAGGCCTAGGATTAAGCATTGTTGTTGAAATTATTTCGAGAAATAAAATTCACATCTATATTTATCCACCTGACCGCTGGGACCCAACGGAAGGGCCTCTGTATTTCGTGAAAAAAACGTTCCCCCCGCTGACAGGTCAGACCCACCAACTATGTCTTCGCATGCAAGGAAGTGCCTCCTTATTATGCATAAAAAATGAATACTCCCCCTGCTAGCCGGGACCCACCATAGTGGGAGGCTGACTTGTGGGCCTACTATGTTGACGTGGACGGAGGGCTTTGTCAACTTAGTCAATACGAACGATTCTAGCTCTAGTGAGCGTACGATATCCATCCAACGGCCGTAGTGCTTCTTCAACCTCTAGTCTTCTTGCTCCAGCCGCCCAAACCAGCGCTGGTCGTGCCGCGTGCTCCTGCCTCCCATGGCCGGCTGTGATGTCGCGAAGGCCTCACCGCTCCCTACTACTCCCAACGCTGGCCAGGCCATCCCTCTACTCACCCACACCCACTGTTATTCTGCGACGACGACAACTTCACACCACAGCCGAACCAGTGAACCCTCGTACTCCTCTCCACGTGGGCATCCACTACCGCGTGTTCCCCGGCTCCGCCTCGTCCCCTTCCTAGGCCTTGCCATCGTCAACCGCCCTGGTGCTCTCGGTGTGGCGTGGTAAACATGGTCAAGGAACGACTTCCATCGGAAGAGTACTGTACGTGGAGAGGCTGACAGCTGGGTCCATGGCCGCAGCAAGGAAGTGCCTTCTTATTACGTGCAAAATAATGATTCCTCCACCTAACAGCAGGGACCCACCGGATGGGCCACCGTATTTCACAAAAAAGTGCTTCCCCCCTAACTGTTGGGATCCACCAGCTATAAGCTCGCACACAAGGAAGTGCCCGACAGTCAGGACACACCTGGTCGAAGCGTACGTAGCGTTGTCATTCTGGTCGCAAACGTGTACATACATATTGGTCGATCAGTCTGTCTGCAGGCTGCAGTGATGAACCATGGCCGTGTAAGGAAGGGCACGTGTCGTAATAGAGGCGCACACGTGTCGTAGTAGAGGCGCGCACGTAGCATGTCATGCAGTTCCGTTAATGTCGTGTACACATACGTATAACCAGGGTGCAAGAAAGTAAATACGACCACATACGTACATATGGGCGGGGTCTCGAACCCCTACTCGCGCATACGTACGGCCAGGGCTCGTGTACATGGCTGGGTCGGAATGGAGAAACTACGTCATTGTCGTGTTCATCGGGAGCCAACTGGCTTGGACAGAACAACCGATCGAAACGAGGCCTGGCGTACCGCAGATTGGAGGAAACGGCCTTGTGTTCGATAGGCCATGGTCGAAACGAGATCATGTTCATCGAGAGGGGTCTGGCGTACCGCAAAATGGAGGAAACCGACTTCTCTTGGACCTCCTATGGTCGAAATGGGGTCCTGTTGATCGGGAGGGGTGTGGCGTACCGCAAAACGGAGGAAACGTACTTGTGTTGGAGCGCTACGGTCAAAACGGGGGTCCTGTTCATCAGATGGGGTGTGGCATACCGCAAAATGGGACTCCATGGGATACTGTTCATCTCCACCATCGACCTCCTCCAGCCTCCATGGGCTACTGTTCTCCATCGTCGACATCCTCCAGCCTCCACTTGCGACTGTTCATCCACGGGCTCCTGTTCATCAAGCCTCCACTACTCCTCCACCGGCTACTGTTCAACCAACCCTCTCCACGGGGTCCTGTTCAACCACCCCTCCATGGGCTAATGTTCATCCAGCCCTCCACCGGCTACTGTTCAATCAGCCCTCCACGGGGTCTTGTTCATCCAGCCCTCCACGAGGTCCTATTCACTGGTACAACAACATCCTGGACAAACGGTTTTTAACCCCTTTCCGCGACGACATTTGGAACCGTCGCCAAGTGAGTGTGTGCAATAGGGTGTCCTTCCCACACGACCCAGAAATCGTCGGGGATAGGCCCTCCTGGGACCCAGGCTGGGGCCTTTTGCGATCGGGCAAGGCATCGAAACCCAATCATTTCCTTAGGTATGTACATCCCACACGGTAATCTGAGAAAATCATTTCCGTAGGTATGTACATCCCACACAGTGAATCCGAGAAAATCATTTCTGTAGGTATGTACATCCCACATGGTGAATCCCAGAAAATCATTTCCGTAGGTATTGATACGTCTCCATCATATCTACTTTTCCGAACAGTTTTGCCCTTGTTTTGGACTCTAACTTGCATGATTTGAGTGGAACTAACCCGGACTGACGTTGTTTTTAGCAGAATTGCCATGGTGTGAATTTTGTGCAGAAATAAAAGTTCTCGGAATGACATGAAAATCAATGGAGAATATTTTTGGAATATATAAAAAATACTAGCGAAAGAATCAAGGCCAGGGGCCCACACCCTGTCCACAAGGGTGGGGGGCGCGCCTACCCCCCTTGGGCGCACCCCTGCCTCGTGGGCCCCCTGGTGCTCCACCAACCTCAACTCCAACTCTATATATTCACGTTTGGGGAGAAAAAATCAGAGAGAAGGATTCATCATGTTTTACGATACGGAGCCACCGCCAAGCCCTAATTTCTCTTGGGAGGGCTGACCTGGAGTCCGTTCGGGGCTCTGGAGAGGGGAATCCATCGCCATCATCATCATCAACCTTCCTCCATCACCAATTTCAAGATGCTCGCGTCGTGCGTGAGTAATTCCATCGTAGGTTTGCTGGACGGTGATGGGTTGGATGAGATTTATCATGTAATCGAGTTAGTTTTGTTAGGGTTTGATCCCTAATATCCATTATGTTCTGAGATTGATGTTGCTATGACTTTGCTATGCTTAATGCTTCTCACTAGAGCCCGAGTGTTATGATTTCAGACCTGAACCTCTTATGTTTTCATGAATATATGTGAGTTCTTGATCCTATCTTGCAAGTCTATAGTCACCTACTATGTGTTATGATCCGGTAACCCCGAAGTGACAATAATTGGGACCACTCCCGGTGATGATCCTAGTTTGAGGAGTTCATGTATTCACTATGTGTTAATGCTTTGGTCTAGTACTCTATTAAAAGGAGGCCTTAATATCCCTTAGTTTCCAATAGGACCCCGCTGCCATGGGAGGGTAGGACAAAAGATGTCATGCAAGGTCTTTTCCATAAGCACGTATGACTATATTCGGAATACATGCCTACATTACATTGACGAACTGGAGCTAGTTCTGTGTCACCCTATGTTATAACTATTGCATGGGGAATCGCATCCGACATAATTATCCATCACTGATCCATTACCTACGAGCTTTTCATATATTGATCTTCGCTTATTTACTTTTCCGTTGCTACCATTACAATCACTTCAAAACCAAAACTATTACTTTTGCTACCATTACCGCTACTATCATACTACTTTACTACTAAATACTTTGCTACAGATATTAAGTTTCCAAGTGTGGTTGAATTGAAAACTCAGCTGCTAATACTTGAGAATATTCTTTGGCTCCCCTTGTGTTGAATCAATAAATTTGGGTTGAATACTCTACCCTGGAAAATTGTTGCGATCCCCTATACTTGTGGGTTATCAAGACTATTTTCTGGCACCGTTGCCGGGGCGCATAGCTCTATTTTTCGAGTCACTTGGGATTTATATCTGCTGATCACTATGAAGAACTTGAAAGATAAAAGAACCAAGATTTTTCCCTCAACTACGAGGGGAGGTAAGGAACTTCCATCTAGCTCTGCACTTGATTCACCTTCTGTTTTGAGTAAACTTGCGACACCTACTCCTGCTATTCGTTCTGATATGTCGCATGTTATTGATGATGCCACTTCTGCTCTGCATGATACTTATGATGAAACTACTTCTATGCTTGATAATAATGTGCTACTAGGTGAATTTCTGGATGTACAACTTGCTAGGGTAAGAGAGAATGAAATTATTGAAACTGATAATATTGATGAAAGTGATGATGAGGATTCTCCCCTAGATAAGAATTGCCTGTTGTGCCTGAGGGTTATGTTATGGATGAATAAACTGCTGGAGACTTCTTAGCTTGCAATGATAGATATGATCTTAAGAAATTATTAGTTAAGCTTAAAGAAAAATCTTTGAATGCTAGAATGAAATATGACCCTGCTTTTGCTACTTCACCTATCTTTATTTCCGATAAGGATTATGATTTCTCTGTCGACCCTGAGTTAATTACTTTGGTTGAATGTAATCCCTTTTATGGCTATGAATTCGAAACTGTTGTGGCACATCTTACTAAATTAAATGATATAGACACCATGTTCACTAATGATGAGAAAACTTGCTATTACTTTATCCTTAAGTTGTTTCCGTTCTCATTAAAGGGTGATGCTAAAACATGGTTTAATTCTCTTGATCCTAGTTGTGTGCGTAGTCCCCAGGATATGATTTATTACTTCTCTGCTAAATATTTCCCCGCTCATAAGGAACAAGCTGCCTTAAGGGAAATATATAATTTTGTGCAAATTGAAGAAGAGAGTCTCCCACAAGCTTGGGGGAGGCTTCTCCAATTACTTAATGCTTTGCCTGACCATCCTCTCAAGAAAAATGAAATACTTGATATCTTTTATAATGGACTAACTGATGCTTCCAGAGACCACCTGGATAGTTATGCTGGTTGTGTTTTCAAGGAAAAAACTGTTGATCAAGCTGAATTGCTATTCAATAATATGTTGAGTAATGAAAATGATTGGACACTTCCTGAACCAACTCCTAAGCCAAATCTGAAGAAAAGGGGTATTCTATTTCTCAGTCCTAAAGATATGCAAGAGGCAAAGAAATCTATGAAAGAAAAAGGTATTAAAGCTGAAGATGTTAAGAGTTTACCACCTATTGAAGAAATACACGGTCTTGATAACCCGACACTGGTAGTAAAGGTAAATTCTCTCTACAGATTTGATAAATGTGAAATCCCATCTACTAAGTTTGCTAGGCAATGCTTGGATGAGTTTGATAATTTTATGGTTAAACAAGAAGACTTCAATGCTTATGTTGGTAGACAGTTGAAACGGAATGCTTATATGATTGAACACTTGAGTGATTATATGTCTAGAGTTCAAGGAAAACTTAAAATCATTAGTAAACATGCCTCTATGGTTACCACTCAAGTAGAACAAGTACTTAAGGCTCAGAATGATTTGCTCAATGAATTGAATAATAAGAAAAATGATAATGTTGTTAGAGTTATGACTAGAGGGGGTAAAATGACTAAGGGACCATTGTATCCCGAGGACCACCCTAAGACAATTGAGCAAGATTCTCAGAGAACTAATGTTGATGCACCTAGTTCTTCTAAGAAGAAGAAAAAGAAAAATGATAGAACTTTGCATGCTTCTAGTGAACCTGTTGTTGACACACCTGAGAATCCCAATGATATTTCTATTTCTGATGCTAAAACACAATCTGGTAATGAACATGAACCTAGTGATAATGTTAATGATGATGTTCATGTTGATGCTCAACCTAGCAATGGCAATGATGTAGAGATTGAACCTGTTGTTGATCTTGATAACCCACAATCAAAGAATCAACGTTATGATAAGAGAGACTTCATTGCTAGGAAGCACGGTAAAGAAAGAGAACCATGGGTTCAGAAACCCATGCATTTTCCTCCTAAACCATCCAAGAAAAAGGATGATGAGGATTTTGAGTGCTTTGCTGAAATGATTAGACCTATCTTTTTGCGTATGCGTTTGACTGATATGCTTAAAATGAACCCTTATGCTAAGTATATGAAAGATATTGTTACTAATAAAAGAAAGATACCGGAAGCTGAAATTTCCACCATGCTTGCTAATTATACTTTTAAGGGTGGAATACCAAAGAAACATGGAGATCTAGGAGTACCAACTATACCATGCTCCATTAAAATAAACTATGTTAAAAATGCTTTATGTGATCTTGGAGCCGGTGTTAGTGTTATGCCCCTCTCTTTATATCGTAGACTTGATTTGAATAAGTTTACACCTACTGAAATATCTTTGCAAATGGCTGATAAATCAACTGCTATACCTGTCAGTATTTGTGTGGATGTGCCTGTTTTGGTTGCAAATGTTACTATTTTAATGGACTTTGTTATTCTTGATATTCCCGAGGACGATAGTATGTCTATTATTCTTGGTAGACCCTTTTTGAATACTGCAGGGGCTGTTATTGATTGCAACGAAGGCAATGTCAGTTTTCATGTTAATAGTAATGAGCATACGGTACACTTTCCGTGGAAACAACCTCAAATCCACAGTATCAATTCTATTGGAAGAATTCCAACAATTACTATTGGAGGTTTTGAATTTCCTCTTCCTACTGTCAAGAAGAAATATGATATTCTTATTGTTGGGGACGTGCATATCCCCATTGAAGTAACCTAGTGTTATTCAAAATTTCTCCGGTTTCATGTGATTCGGAATGAGTTTGTTAACAAGACTTGATCAACCTTGTTAGTGGATTCCTTTTGATGAGCATGAGATAGATGAAGTTAGAAAGCACAACTCTTTGTACCCTCTTTTCACTTTCTTTTATTTAGTTTAAATAAAGAAAAAACAATATTTTCTGTCTGTTTTCTGAATTATTCTTGCAATAAAAAATACCCCAAAAATAAAAGTTCTCCAAATGCCCTAAAATTTTAATATGATCTTTTATGGAATATTTAAGAATTATTGGCACCGAGAACACACCAGGGGGCCTCACCATGTGCCCACGAGGGTGGAGGGCACGCCCTACCCCCTGGGCACGCCCCCCTGCCTCATGGATCCCACGTGGGACCCCTCCACTTATTCGTGCACCCACACACTTCGTCTTCCTCCAGAAAAAAAATCATCCACCAGCTCAAACCCGTGTTCTAGCTCATCTTGCTGCCATTTTCGATCTCCTTTCTCAAAGCTCCATTCACAAAACTGCTTTGGGGGATTGTTCTTCGGTATGTGACTCCTCCAATGGTCCAATTAGTTTTTGTTCTAGTGCTTTATTTATTGCAGATTTTTTCTGCTTAGATGACCCTGTTCTTGAGCTTGCATGTCAAATTTATGTGGTCAAAAGTAGTTTTAATGCATGATATGGCCTCTAGGCACTTGTAGGAGTAGTTGCTATCAATCTTGTTGAGTTTGGTTCACTTTTATTTTTGAGTTACTAAAAATTTCAGAAATTTTCCAGAGGAAGAAATATGTTTAGGAAAATGTACCAAGGTGGTTCCTGAAGGAAGCAAGGCCCAAGGCCCGCGATACGTGAGCCGGACCATGAACAACGAATAGAAGCTCAAGTGCGGCCTTTTGAATGGCCGTCAGAAGATTTTGTGGTCCAAGCAGGAACTAAGGAGGAATATGACGCGAATGTGCGTAACGCTGATCTTGAGGGCTTCGTGTCAGTTAAGTGCCCGCAATACCGCTACCTAACTGATTCATTTGTGAGAAGGTTTAAATTTACATCATCACGCAATTGTCACACTGTCCTATTTGATCTCTATGATAAATCTTATACCATGGACTTAGAAGATTTTAATACTGCTTGTAAACTATCGCAGTGGGGTAGTGTTAGTGAACCTCGCAAATCTGAATTTAAAGAATTTCTTGCTAGTATCACTGTGGGAGAATCCAGAGAAATAACACAAGCTACCATAGGGAGCATTCATTTTCCTGCCATACATTATTTTGCTCTCTTTGTGGGTAGATGCATTAATGGTAAAGATGAGGCTTGCCACATGTGCGTTCCAGATATTAGTGTCCTCAAGAGTGCGGTATTGGGTGATAGACAATACAACTTGGGGGCTATTGTTGCACGTAGGTTGCATCTTAATAGTTTAACTAGAGACTTGTTTGGTGGAATTTATGCAACTCGTGTAGCTAATTTTCTTGAGATACCCATACATGAGAATGATATTGAATTGCCTCATGCTTATCTAGATTATAATGCTATTGTTCGTCATCAGTTTGTTGAGAGGAACGATCAGTTCCTCCAATACCAACTAATCTTTGACAGACGGCGCATCGTCCATGTTGCTCTCCCTGCTCCTGCTTTCTTTGACTGTCAGACAAAAGGGAGATATGTTATAACCAGGGAGGAGGCGAACGAGTACGAGAGGAGGACGGAGGCAGCTCACCTCCAGGCTGCAGCTCTTCAGCCAGTACCTGCTGCATCTCAGTACGACCCCAGCTTCAACTTAGGATATCCACTAGGCCAGCCATGGGCATAGACCAACTTAGGCCAAAAGCCTAAGCTTGGGGGAGTACATATTTCTCACCGACATTACATTCATGTTCACAAACTCATGCCAGTTGTCGGTGCTCATACTTTTTCATTGTATCATCCATGCTAGTTTATTTTCTGTTTTAAGCTTTCTTCTTGTGTGTTTGAAAAACCTTAATAAAAACCAAAAAAAATTAGTAGTAGCTTTTAGCTAGTTTACTTTCCATGTTTGTAGTAGTAGTTAAAAAGAAAACCCAAAAAGATTTATCGTTCTTCTTTTGCTTGTCGGGAGCTTTCCCGTGTAAATAGTTTTGTTTCTTTTCTTTTCTTTGGGGGTCGAGAGGAGAAGACCTTGATGAAAATGTTGAGTGGCTCTCATATGAATTATTGTTGATCTAACAAGGAGCCCATATTACCTTGTCTTCTCCCTTGAATTGAATGCTTGCAGATTCCAGCTTAGTCCAATGCACGTGCACTATTATTATTATCCACACCGTTCGGTCGTGCAAGTGAAAGGCAATAATGACGATATATGATGAACTGGTTGAGATGAGAAAAGCTAGTATGAACTCGACCTCTTTTGTTTTTGTAAATATGATTAGTTCATCGTTTCTGATTCAGCCTATTATGAATGAAACATGTTTGCAATGACAATTAGAGATTATAGTTGCTCATGCCATGCTTAATTTGCTAGGAGTTTATAATGGTTTACCTTGCGTGTCAACATGCTATTAAAATGGTTGTGATGTGGTATGATAGGATGGTATCCTCCTTTGAACGATTCGAGTGGCTTGACTTGGCACATGTTCACGCATGTAGTTGAAACAAAATCAACATAGCCTCCATGATATTTATTTTCATGGTGAATTATATCCTACTCATGCTTGCATTCAGTGTTGATTAATTTTAATGCATGTTCATGACTGTTGTCGCTCTCTAGCTGGTCACTTCCCAGTCTCTTTCTAGCCTTCACTTGTACTAAGCGGGAATACTGCTTGTGCATCCAATTCCATAAACCCCGAAAGTTATTCCATATGAGTCCACCATACCTTCCTATATGCGGTATCTACCTGCCGTTCCAAGTAAATTTGTATGTGCCAAACTCTAAACCTTCAAATGAAATTTTGTTTTGTATGCTTGAATAGCTCATGTATCAACTAGGGCTGTCTGTATCTTACATGCTAGGCGGGTTATTCTTCAAGAGGAGTGGACTCCGCTCCTCACTCACAAGAAAATGGCTGGTCACTGGGATGCCTAGTCCCATGCTCAAATCAAATCAAAATAATTGCAAACAAAACTCCCCCAGGATTGTTGTTAGTTGGAGGCACCCTTTGTTTCGGGCAAGCCATGGATTGATGCTTGTTGGTGGTGGGTGAGTATAAACTTTACCATTCTGCTTGGGAACCGCCTATAATGTGTGTAGCATGGAAGATATCGAGATATCTCGGTTGTTATGTTGACAATGAAAGTATACCGCTCAAAATATTATTCATCTGTATTTCAAAATCAAGCTCTGGCACCTCTACAAATCCCTGCTTCCCTTTGTGAATGGCCTATCTATTTACTTTTATGTTGAGTCATCACCCTCTTATTAAAAAGCACCAGTTGGAGAGCACCGCTGTCATTTGCATGCATTACTATTAGTTTACATTGAGTATCACTGTGATTGGATCTCTTTTACCATGAATTACAATTTCCAGTCAGCCCTTGATCTTCAGGGGTGCTCTGCATTTATGTTTTGCGGTCTCAAAAAGGGCTAGCGAGATACCATCTTGTTATATCATATTATGATTGTTTTGAGAAAGTGTTGTCATCCAAGATTTATTATTATTGCTCGCTAGTTGATTATGCCATTGATATGAGTAAACATGAGACCTAAATGTTATTGTGAATATGGTTAGTTCATAATCTTTGCTGAAAACTTGAATGCTGGCTTTACATATTTACAACAAGAGCAAACAGAGTTTGTAAAAGTTTTTCTTTATCACATTCAGTTTATCAACTAAATTGCTTGAGGACAAGAAAAGGTTTAAGCTTGGGGGAGTTGATACGTCTCCATCGTATCTACTTTTCCAAACACTTTTGCCCTTGTTTTGGACTGTAACTTGCATTATTTGAGTGGAACTAACCCGGACTGACGCTATTTTCAACAGAATTGCCATGGTGTTATTTTTGTGCAGAAATAAAAGTTCTCGGAATGACCTGAAAATCAACGGAGAATATTTTTGGAATATATAAAAAATACTAGCGAAAGAATCAAGGCCAGGGGGCCCACACCCTTTCCACGAGGGTGGAGGGCGCGCCTACCCCCTGGGCGCACCCCCTACCTCGTGGGCCCCCTAGTGCTCCACCGACCTAACTCCAACTCTATATATTCACATTCAGGGATAAAAAATCAGAGAGAAGGATTCATCGCGTTTTACGATACGGAGCCGCCGCGAAGCCCTAATCTCTCTTGGGAGGGCTGATCTGGAGTCCGTTTGGGGCTCCGGAGAGGGGAATCTGTCGCCATCGTCATCATCAACCTTCCTCCATCACCAATTTCATGATGCTCACCGCCGTGCGTGAGTAATTCCATCATAGGCTTGCTGGACGGTGATGGGTTGGATGAGATTTATCATGTAATCGAGTTAGTTTTGTTAGGGTTTGATCCGTAGTATCCATTATGTTCTGAGATTGATGTTGCTATGACTTTGCTATGCTTAATGCTTGTCACTAGGGCCCGAGTGCTATGATTTCAGATCCGAACCTATTATGTTTTCATGAATATATGTGAGTTCTTGATCCTAAATTGCAAGTCTATAGTCACCTACTATGTGTTATGACCCGGTAACCCCGAAGTGACAATAATCGGGACTACTCCCAGTGATGACCGTAGTTTGAGGAGTTCATGTATTCACTATGTGTTAATGCTTTGGTCCGGTACTCTATTAAAAGGCGGCCTTAATATCCCTTAGTTTCCAATAGGACCCCGCTACCACAGGAGGGTAGGACAAAAGATGTCATGCAAGTTCTTTTCCATAAGCACATATGACTATATTCGGAATACATGCCTACATACATTGATGAACTGGAGCTAGTTCTGTGTCACCCTATGTTATAACTATTGCATGAGGAATTGCATCCAATATAATTATCCATCACTGATCCATTGCCTACAAGCTTTTCATATATTGATCTTCTCTTATTTACTTTTCTGTTGCTACTGTTACAATTACTATGAAACCAATACTATTACTTTTGCTACCGTTACCGCTACTATCATACTACTTTGCTACTGAATACTTTGTTGCAGATATTAAATTTCCATGTGTGGTTGAATTGACAACTCAACTGCTAATACTTGAGAATATTCTTTGGCTCCCCTTGTGTCGAATCAATAAATTTGGGTTGAATACTCTACCCTCGAAAACTGTTGCGATCCCCTATACTTGTGGGTTATCAGGTATGTACATCCCACATGGTGAATCCTAGAAAAACATTTTCATAGGTATGTATATCACACATATTTCATTGTGTGGAAACGTTTGTGCAAGGTGGCCTAACGCAAATAGTTCACTGCCGGAAGCCGTGTGTGATTGTTAGTTGATGGAACACGCCTACTTTCTAGAAACCGTGCGGGTTGTTGGAGTTCATCGCCCACAGTGTTGTCTGAGTAACCGTTTGCAATAGAAAACCCCAATAAGCAGGGTAATTAGCCTATTATTGATAATCCATGTACTAATCAAATTGATATTTCTTATAAAACACGCCAGATATTTCATATCCGTATAAAAGCAACCAGGATTTCATAACCGAATTACATCAGATAGCTTCGGCGCTCAGTTACGTTATTACAGAACAACACTAAGTTTCACATGAAGCATCAAAAACCTTTGGAAAGTAGCATCATACACGGTAAATAGACAGATGAATCTCATCTGGGAAACTGCAGAAGCGGAAGGCAAATATTGAGCCTTTCAGTGATGTTGAATGTCCTTGCAACTTTAGGCCCGTGGCTATGGATAATTGCCCGCCCAACATTCCTCCTCTTCAGCAAGACTTCAATATTGTACCGTGGGTGTTGAATGAATACCTTCCTCGCCTCTTGACAATGTAGGTGGTTTGAGAGGTAATTGTTGGGGAACGCAGTAATTTCAAAAAAATTCCTACGCACACGCAAGATCATGGTGATGCATAGCAACAAGAGGGGAGAGTATTGTCTACGTACCCTCGTAGACCGTAAGCGGAAGCATTATGACAACGCGGTTGATGTAGTCGTACGTCTTCACGATCGACCGATCCTAGTACCGAAAGTACGGCACCTCCGTGATCTACACACGTTTAACTCGGTGACGTCCCACGAACTCACGATCCAGCAGAGTGTCGAGGGAGAGTTTCGTCAGCACGACGGCGTGATGACGGTGATGCTGATGCTATCGGAACAGGGCTTCGCCTAAGCACCGCTACGATATAACCGAGGTGGATTATGGTGGAGGGGGCACTGCACATGGTTAAGAGATCAATGATCAACTTGTGTGTCTATGGGGTGCCTCCTGGCCACGTATATAAAGGATGGAGGGAGGAGGAGGCCAACCCTCATAGGGCGCGCCCAAACTGTGGAGTCCTACTAGGACTCCCTAGTCCTAGTAGGATTCCACCTCCTACATGGAATAGGAAAAAGGGAAGGGAGAAGAAGAAGGAAGGAAGGGGGAACCCCCTTTCCCTAGTCCAATTCGGGCCAGTCCAATGGGAAGGGGCGCGGCCACCCTTGAGGCCTTTCTCTCCTTCCCGTATGGCCCATTAAGGCCCAATATGAATTCCCGTAACTCTCCGTTACTCAAAATACCCGAATCACTCGTAACATTTCCGTTGTCCGAATATGGCTTTCCAATATATCGATCTTTACGTCTCAACCATTTCGATACTCATCGTCATGTCCCCGATCTCATCCGGGACTCCAAACAAACTTCGGTCATCAAATCACACAAGTCATAATATAAATCATCACAGAACGTTAAGCATGTGGACCCTATGGGTTCGGGAACTATGTAGACATGGCCGAGACACATCTCTGGTCAATAACCAATAACGAAACCTGGATGCTCATATTGGCTCCTACATATTCTACGAAGATCTTTATCGGTCAAACCGCATAACAACATACGTTGTTCCCTTTGTCATCGGTATGTTAATTTCCCGAGATTAGATCGTCAGTATCTCAATACCTAGTTCAATCGCGTTACTGACAAGTCTCTTTACTCGTTCTGTAATGCAACATCCTATAACTAACTCATTAATCACATTGCTTGCAAGGCTTATAGTGATGTGCATTACCGAGAGGGCCCAGAGATACCTCTCCGACAATTGGGGTGACAAATCCTAATCTTGATCTATGCCAACTCAACAAACACCATTGGAGGCACCTGTAGAGCACCTTTATAATCACCCAGTTACGTTATGACGTTTTTTAGCACACAAAGTGTTCCTCCGGCATTCGGGAGTTGCATGATCTCATAGTCATAGGAACATATATAAGTTATGGAGAAAGCAATAGCAACAAACTAAACGATCATCGTGCTAAGCTAACGGTTGGGTCAAGTAAATCACATATTCTCTAATGATGTGATCTTGTTAATCAAATGAAAACTCATGTCTATGGTTAGGAAACATAACCATCATTGATTCAACGAGCTAGTCAAGTAGAGGCATACTAGTGACATTCTGTTTGTCTATGTATTGACACATGTACTAAGTTTCCGGTTAAAACAATTCTAGCATGAATAATAAAATTTATCATGATATAAGGAAATACAAATAACAACTTTATTATTGCCTCTAGGGCATATTTCCTTCAGTCTCCCACTTGCACTAGAGTCAATAATCTAGTTCACATCGTCATGTGATTTAACACCAATAGTTCACATCTTTATGTGATTAGTTCACATCTCCATGTGACTAACACCCAAAGGGTTTACTAGAGTCAATAATCTAGTTCAAATCGCTATGTGATTAACACCCAAAGAGTGATCATGTTTTGCTTGTGAGAGAAATTTAGTCAACGGGTCTGCCACATTCAGAGCCGTATATATTTTGCAATTTTTCTATGTCTACAATGCTTTGCACAGAGCTACTCTAGCTAATTGCTCCCACTTTCGATATGTATCTAGATCGAGACTTAGAGTCATTCAGATCGGTGTCAAAGCTTGCATCAACGTAACTCTTTACGACAAACTCTTTGTCACCTCCATGACCGAGAAACATTTCCTTATTCCACTAAGGATATTTTTTATCACTGTCTAGTGATCTACTCTTGGATCACTATTCTACCCTCTTGCCAAACTTATGGTGAGGTACAAAATAGGTCTGGTACATAGCATAGCATACTTTATAGAACCTATGACCGAGGCATAGGGAATGACTTTTCATTCTCTTTCTATTTTCTGCCGTGGTCGGGTTTTGAGTCTTTACTCAACTTCACACCTTGCAACACAGGCAAGAACTCCTTCTTTGACTTTTCCATGTCGAACTACTTCAAAATCTTGTCAAGGTATGTACTCATTGAAAATATATCAAGCGTCTTGATCTATCTCTATAGATCTTGATGCTCAATATGTAAGTAGCTTCATCAAGGTCTTTCTTGTAAAACTCTTTTCAAACACTCCTTTATGCTTTCCAGAAAATTCTACATTATTTCCGATCAACAATATGTCATTCACATATACTTATCAGAAATGTTGTAGTGCTCCCACTCACTTTCTTGTAAATACAGGCTTCACCGCAAGTCTGTATAAAACCATATGCTTTGATCACTTTATCAAAGTATATATTCCAACTCCGAGATGCTTGCACCAGTCCATAAATGGATCGCTGGAGCTTGCACACTTTGTTAGCACCTTTAGGATTGACAAAACCTTCTTGTTGCATCATATACAACTCTTCTTTAATAAATCCATTAAGGAATGCAGTTTTGACATCCATTTGCCAGATTTCATAAAATGTGGCAATTTCTAACATGATTCGGACAGACTTAAACATCGCTACGAGTGAGAAAATCTCATCGTAGTCAAAATCTTGAACTTGTCGAAAACCTTTTGAGACAATTCAAGCTTTGTAGATAGTAACAATACTATTAGTGTCACTCTGGTGCGGAACGTATTTTGGTTGACCTACGAGGTTTGGTAGTAACTTGATCCGAAGTTTCATGATCATCATCATTAACTTCCTCAGTAATTGGTGTAGGAATCACTAGAACTGATTTCTGTGATGAACTACTTTCCAATTTAGGAGAAGGTATAATTAGCTCATCAAGTTTTGCATTCCTCCCAATCACTTCTTTCGAGAGAAACTTCTTCTCTAGAAAGGATCCATTCTTAGCAACGAATATCTTGCCTTCAGATTTGTGATAGAAGGTGTACCCAACAGTTTCCTTTGGGTATCCTATGAAGATGCATTTCTCTGATTTGGGTTCGAGCTTATCAGGTTGAAACTTTTCACATAGGCATCATAGCCCCAAACTTTAAGAAACGACAACTTAGGTTTCTTGCTAAACCACAGTTCATATGGTGTCATCTCAACGGATTTAGATGGTGCCCTATTTAACGTGAATGCAGCTGTCTCCAATGCATAACCCCAAAACGATAGTGATAAATCGGTAAGAGACATCATAGATTGCACCATATCTAATAAAGTACGGTTATGACGTTCGGACACACCATTATGCTGTGGTGTTCCAGGTGGCATGAGTTGCGAAACTATTCCGCATTGTTTCAAATGAAGACCAAACTCGTAACTCAAATATTCCCCTCCACGATCAGATCGCAGAAACTTTATTTTCTTGTTACGATGATTTTCCACTTCACTCTGAAATTCTTTGAACTTCTCAAATGTTTCAGACTTATGTTTCATCAAGTAGATATACCCATATCTGCTCAAATCATCTGTGAAGATCAGAAAATAACGATACCCGCCGTGAGCCTCAACACTCATTGGATTGCATACATCAGTATGTATTATTCCCAATAAGTCAGTTGCTTGCTCCATTGTTCCGGAGAATGGAGCTTTATTCATCTTGCCAATGAGGCATGGTTCACAAGCATCATATGCTTCATAATCAAGTGATTCCAAAAGCCCATCAGCATGGAGTTTCTTCATGCGCTTCACACCAATATGACCTAAAAAGCAGTGCCACATATAAGTTGCACTATCATTATTAACTTTGCATCTTTTGGCTTCAATATTATGAATATGTGTATTACTACGATCGAGATTCAATAAACCATTCACCTTGGGTGTATGACCACAAAAGGTTTTATTCATGTAAACATCATAACAATTATTCTTTGACTTAAATGAATAACCGTATTGCAATAAACAGGATCCAATCATATTATGCTCAACGCAAACACCAAATAACATATATTTTAGGTTCAACACTAATCCCGAAGGTAATGTGAGTGTGTGATGGTGATCTTACCTACCTTGGAATCATTTCCAACACACATCATCACCTCGTCCTCAACTAGTCTTTGTTTATTTTGCAACTCCCGTTTTGAGTTACTACTCTTAGCAACTGAACTAGTATCAAATACCGAGGGGTTTTCTATAAACACTAGTAAAGTACACATCAATAACATGTATATCAAATATACCTTTGTTCCCTTTGTCGTCCTTCTTATCCGCCAAGTATCTAGGGCAGTTCCACTTCCAGTGACCATTTCCTTTGTAGTAGAAGCACTCAGTTTCAGGCTTGGGTCTAGCTTTGGGCTTCTTCATGGGAGTGGCAACTTGCTTGCCATTCTTCTTGAAGTTCCCCTTTCTTTCCCTTGCCCTTTTACTTGAAACTAGTGGTCTTGTCAACCATCAACACTTGATGCTTTTTCTTGATTTCTACCTTCACTGATTTCAGCATCGCGAAGAGCTTTGGGAATCGTTTCCATTATCCCTTGCATATTATAGTTCATCATGAAGTTCTAGTAACTTGGTGATAGTGACTAGAACTCTGTCAATCACTATATTATTGGGAAGATTAACTTGCACTTGATTCAAGTGATTGTAGTACTCAGACATTCTGAGCACATGCTCACTCGTTGAGCTATTCTCCTCCATCTTGTAGGCAAAGTACTGTCAGAGGTCTCATACCTCTTGACACGGGCATGAGTATGAGATACCAATTTCAACTCTTGGAACATCTTATATGCTCCGTGGCGTTCAAAACATTTTTGAAGTCCCGGTTCTAAGCCGTAAAGCATGGTGCACTAAACTATCAAGTAGTCATCATACCGAGCTTGTCAAACGTTCATAACGTCTGCATCTGCTCCTGCAATAGGTCTGTCACCTAGCAGTGCATCAAGGATATAATTCTTCTGTCCAGCAATGAGGATAATCCTCAGATCATGGACCCAGTCCGCATCATTGCTACTATCATCTTTCAACATAATTTTCTCTAGGAACATATCAAAAAATGGGGAGCTACATTGCGAGCTATTGATCTACAACATAGTTATGCAAATACTATCAGGACTAAGTTCATGATAAATTAAAGTTCAATTAATCATATTACTTAAGAACTCCCACTTAGATAGACATCCCTCTAGTCATCTAAATGATCACGCGATCCAAATCAACCAAACCTTGGCCGATCATCACGTGAGATGGAGTAGTTTTCAATGGTGAACATCACTATGTTGATCATATCTAGTATATGATTCACGCTCGACCTTTCGGTATCCAGTGTTTCGAGGCCATATCTGCATATGCTAGGCTCATCAAGTTTAACCCGAGTATTCCGCGTGTGCAAAACTAGCTTGCACCCGTTGTATGTGAACGTAGAGCTTATCACACCCGATCATCACGTGGTGTCTTGGCACGACGAACTGTCTCAACGATGCATATTCAGGGAGAACACTTATACCTTGAAATTTAGTGAGAGATCATCTTATAATGCTACCGCCGAACTAAGCAAAATAAGATGCATAAAGGTAAAACATCAGATGCAATCAATATAAGTGATATGATATGGCCATCATCATCTTGTGCCTTTGATATCCATCTCCAAAGCACCATCATGATCACCATCGTCACCGGCTTGACACCTTGATCTCCATCGACGCGTCATTGCCGTCTCGCCAACTATTGCTTCTACAACTATCGCTACCGCTTAGTGATGAAGTAAATCAATTACATGGCGATTGCATTTCATACAATAAAGCGACAATCATATGGCTCCTGCTAGTTGTCGATAACTGTGTTACAAAACATGATCATCTCATACAATAAAATTTAGCATCATGTCTTGACTGTATCACATCACAACATGCCCTGCAAAAACAAGTTAGACATCCTCTACTTTGTTGTTGCAAGTTTTACGTGGCTGCTATGGGCTGAGCAAGAACTGTTCTTACCTATGCATCAAAAACCACAACGCGGTATAGTGATTGCTTTTTGATCTTCAGAAAGAACCCTGTTCATTGAATCCAATTCAACTAAAGTTAGAGAAACTAACACCCACCAGCCACTTGTGTGCGAAACACGTCGGTAGAACCAGTCTCGCATAAGCGTACGCGTAATGTCGGTCTGGGTCGCTTCATCCTACAATACCGCCCAATCAAGAATCAACTAGTGACGGCAAGCAATATGTATACACTCATGCCAACAACTTATTTGTGTTCTACTCGTGCATATAACATCTATGCATAAACCTGGCTCGGATGCCACTATTGGGGAACACAGTAATTTCAAAAAAATTCCTACGCACACGCAAGATCATGTTGATGCATAGCAACAAGAGGGGAGAGTATTGTCTACATACCCTCGTTGACCGTAAGCGGAAGCGTTATGAAAACACAGTTTATGTAGTTGTACGTCTTCACGATCCTAGTACCGAAAGTACGGCACCTCCGTGATCTGCACACGTTCAGCTCAGTGACGTCCCACGAACTCACGATCCAGCAGAGTGTTGAGGGAGAGTTTCATCGGCACGACGGCGTGATAATAATGATGATGATGTTACCGGAACAGGGCTTCGCCTAAGCGCTGCTACGAAATGACCGAGCTGGATTATGGTGGAGGGGGCACCGCACATGGCTAAAAGATCAATGATCAACTTGTGTGTCTATGGGGTGCCCCCTGGCCACGTATATAAAGGATGGAAGGAGGAGGAGGCCGGCCCTCATAGGGCGCGCCCAAAGTATGGAGTCCTACTAGGACTCCCTAGTCCTAGTAGGATCCCACCTCCTAGATGGAATAGGAAAAAGGGAAGGGAGAAGAAGAAGGAAGGAAGGGGGCGCCCCCTTTCCCTAGTCCAATTCAAACCAATCCATGGGGAAGGGGTGCAGCCATCCTTGAGGCCTTTCTCTCATTTCCCATATGACCCATTAAGGCCCAATATGAATTCCCGTAACTCTCCGGTACTACGAAAAATACCCGAATCACTCGGAACCTTTCGTTGTCCGAATATAGCCTTCCAATATATCGATATTTATGTCTCGACCATTTAGAGACTCTTCGTCATGTCCCCGATCTCATCCGGGACTCCGAACAAACTTCGGTCATCAAATCACACAAGTCATAATACAAATCGTCACAGAACGTTACGCATGTGGACCCTATGGGTTTGAGAACTATGTAGACATGACCGAGACACATCTCCGGTCAATAACCAATAGTGGAACCTGGATGCTCATATTGGCTCCTACATATTCTATGAAGATCTTTATCGGTTAAATCGCATAACAACATACATTGTTCCCTTTGTCACCGGTATGTTACTTGCCCGAGATTCGATCGTCGGTATCTCAATACCTAGTTCAATCTCGTTACCGGCAAGTCTCTTTACTCATTTCGTAATGCAACATCCTATAACTAACTCATTAGTCACATTGCTTGCAAGTCTTATAGTGATGTGCATTACTGAGAGGGCCCAGAGATACCTCTCCAACAATCGGAGTGACAAATCCTAATCTCGATCTATGCCAACTCAACAAACACCATCGGAGGCACCTGTAGAACACCTTTATAATCACCCAGTTACATTGTGACGTTTGGTAGCACACAAAATGTTCCTCCGGCATTCGGGAGTTGCATGATCTCATAGTCATAGGAACATGTATAAGTTATGGAGAAAGCAATAGCAACAAACTAAATGATCATCGTGCTAAGCAAACGGTTGGGTCAAGTCAGTCACATCATTCTCTAATGATGTGATCTCGTTAATCAAATGACAACTCATGCCTATGGTTAGGAAACATAACCATCATTGATTCAATGAGCTAGTCAAGTAGAGTCATACTAGTGACATTTTGTTTGTCTATGTATTCACACATGTACTAAGTTTCTGGTTAATACAATTCTAGCATGAATAATAAACATTTATCATGATATAAGGAAATATAAATAACAACTTTATTATTGCCTCTAGGGCATATTTCCTTCAGTAATCATCGGTGAACTATTTTGAGAAGTACTGAAAACAAAGCTATGCATTAATCGCTGTTGTAAATTTTGAAAGGGTGCAAGGGGTAAAAACAAGTTAAAAGAGTTGGTACCATTATATAGTTGACTGATGTCTTCTTCATTGTGCAAACAAAGATCTTGCTTTTATTTGTCGCAAGTTTCTTCATCCTAACAATCTTTCTGAGTTTCTTGACTTGACTGATATTCATGGACATCTCATTTCCCCATATGCAAAATGGGTCGAACAGTGGGTCTAAGAATCTCATAGCAGGACCTTCATGTGCAAGACCAAATTGTAAGAAACCTAAATATTAGAATGATTCCTGCAACTGCACAATAATGTGCTATTAGCCAAAGGACCCGGCTTGAACAAACCTCGATGGTAAACCACATTGTCTCCCATTGTTTCTTGGCAACACACATAAGGAAGATCTTGATCAAGTTAACTAAGGGTTTCCATACTATCAGTAGAATATGTATTGAGTACATCCAAATTCGATTGGTGTCACATGCATAACAATACAAAATTGTACCCACAGCAAATGAAAATCAAATTGCAGAACTGAACCAAACAGTTAAATGGACGGCAGACCAAATGAACCAAAATAGTTAACTGAGCACGACATTACAGAATACAAACATGTACTAGAAGATAAGACAATTAACAAAACAAAGAATGCTTGAGAACAGTACTATGAAATGTAGCAATTGTTGGACCAAAGTGTTAACTGAACATTACATTTCAGAGGACCAAACTGTTTACTGAACATCAGATTGCATATTAACATTACAGAGGAGAAATCACTAGAAGGCACTGGCGGTGGCCTCGAGAAAACATCACGAACTGTATTTTAAAGTAGACAACCTCGTGGCGGTGTCGACAATGGTCTTGAAGACGAGGTGCTCCTCCAAGATCTGGCGGTTGACACACATGGCAGCCATAGCGACCTCGTTCGCACGTGCGGCCGCATGCTACTCAGCTCCATGTTATACTACGTGTAAAATGGATGTGGGCGGTGCTTAATTGGAGGAGGGGGCAGTGATTTAGGTGGAAGGTGTCGCTCCATCAGTCGTGGCATGTGGGATGGGAAAAGATGAGGATGGTGTGGGTGGGGTGTGGATTACCTGATCATATCGACGAGGCCGCGCAGCAAGAAGAAGGGTCAGTGGCGAGGAGGCCGCGCAGCAATAAGGAAGGTCGGCAGTGAGGAGGCCGCGCAGCAAGAAGAAGGGTTGCCGGCGAGGAGGCGGTACTGCAAGAAGAAGGGTCACCGGCGAGGAGGCGGCGCTACAAGAAGAAGGGTAGCCGTCGAGGAGACGGAGCTGCAAGAAGAATGGTCGCCGGCGAGGTGGCTGAGTAGCCAATAAGCAGCCGTGAAGGTTTGAACTTGGAAAGCAAGGAGGAATAGTGGAAATGTGGCTTTTGGTAGGAGGGAGGGGGCGGGGAGATAGATATTTCCGCGGTGGCAAAAAAATTTCGCTCGGTGCCACGAGAAACTGGCACGCAAGTGTGGTTCAAGCGGGGGCGATGGACTATAGACGACGAAGCTTCCTGCGTAAGCCAGACAAGACATTGCCCCAAGATATTTTATATCGCATCCCACACGATTCTTTCTAGTAAACTATTTGTGGCGTACCTGATTTTTATCATTATGTTTTGAAAGATAAAATGGTGTTACAGAGGGAAAGGATGGTGTTTGAATTGCTAGAACATTTACGTAGAGTGAACATGCAACTAGTACATGAGTGTCATGTTTAAATTTGGAATTATTCCGGGTTTGTTTGGCATTTTTATGCATTAATTGAGTTTTTGGGCATTTAATGTGCATAATTCAAATTTGAACAACAAGCACATGCTCTAATGCACCAAAGTTTGCTGAAAAATCACATGTGTGTCTTTGGGTGATTTTATAGGTCCCACGCAAGAAATGGGAATAAAATTCAAACATCTAGGCGTCGTGGCTCGGCCGGAATTATTGAGAAACCTGGTTTTTAATTCTTGTAAATCCAAAACACGGCTGAAAATCATGAAACTTGCCATGGTGTCATGACATGGCACCAACATGCTGCGGTAAATTTTTTGGCCTAATTGGGACAAGCTTTGGTGTAAGGTTCTTGCAAACCGGAGCTTCCCTAAAGAAGACTCCTGGTTCCGAGAGGGAACGTGTCACCTCCGTGTGTGAAACGACATACGTACACTGCCTTCTCACACCTTAATTTTTGTACACTGGCAGATTAGACCAAATAGAAGTATTGTGCTAAATTTTGGAATTATTCTGTGTTAGTTAGGCCATTTTTATACATTAATTGAGTTTCTACACATTTAATGGGCACAATTAAAATTTGAACTACAAGCACATGCTCCAGTGCACCAAAGTTGTCTGAAGAATCACATGTGTGTCCTAGGGTGAATTTCTAGGTCTCATGCAAGATATGGGAGTGAAATTCAAACATCTGGACATCGTGGCTCGGCCGGAAAGATTGAGAAACTTTGTTTTTTAATTCCTGTGAATCCAAAACACGCCTGAAAATCATGAAACTTGGCATGGTGTCATGACATGGCACCAACATGCTACGGTAATTTCTTTGGCCGTATTGGGGCAAGCTTTGGTGTAAGCTTCTTGCAAACCGAAGCTTACCTCAAGAAGGCTTGTGGTTTCGAGAGGGAACGTGTCACCTCCGTGTGCGTAACAACATACGTACATTGCCTTCTCCCGCCTTAATTTTTTTACATAGCCAGATTAGACCAAATAGAAGTACCGTGCTAAATTTTGGAATTATTTCGGGTTCGTTTTGCCTTTTTATACATTAATTGAGTTTATGGGCATTTAATGTGCATAATTTAAATTTGAACTAAAAGCACAGGCTCCAGTGCACCAAAGTTGTTTGAAAAATCACATGTGTGTCCTTGGGTGAATTTCTAGGTCCCATGCAAGAGATGGGAGTGAAATTCAAACATCTGGGGATGGTGGCTCAGCCAGAAAGATTGATAAACTTGGTTTTTTAATTCCTGTAATTCCAAAACTCGCCTGAAAATCATGAAACTTGGCATGGTTTCATGACATGGCACGAACATGCTACAGTAATTTCTTCGGCCAAATTGGGACAAGATTTGGTGTAAGCTTCTTGCAAACCGGAGCTTCCCTCAAGAAGGCTCATGGTTCCGAGAGGGAAGGTGTCACCTCCGTGTGTGAAACGACATACGTACACTGCCATCTCCCGCCTTAATTTTTTTTACACAGCCATATTAGACCAAATAGAAGTACCATGCTAAATTTTGGAATCATTCTGGATTCATTCGGCCTTTTTATACATTCATTGAGTTTATGCACATTTAATGTGCATAATTCAAATTTGAACTACAAGCACGTGCTCCAATGCACCAAAGTTGTTTGAAAAATCACATGTGTGTCCTTGGGTGAATTTCTAGGTGCCATGCAAGAGATGGGAGTGAAATTCAAACATCTGGGCATCGTGGCTCGACCGGAAATATTGAGAAACTTGGATTTTTAATTCCCGCAATTCCAAAGCATGCCTGAAAATCATGTAACTTGGCATGGTGTCATGACATGGCACCAACATGCTACGGTAATTTCTTCGGCTGAATTGGGACAAGCTTTGGTGTAAGCTTCTTGCAAACCGGAGCTTGCCTCAAGAAGGCTCGTGGTTCCCGGAGGAAACATGTCACCTCCGTGTGCGAAACGACATACGTACACTGCCTTCTCCCGCCTTAATTTTTTTACACATTTAGATTAGATAAAATAGAAGTATCATGCTAAATTTTGGAATTATTACGGGTTTGTTTGGCCTTTTTTTATACATTAGTTGAGTTTTGAGTTTATGCACATTTAATGTGCATAATTCAAAATTTGAACTACAAGCACAGGCTCCAGTGCACCAAAGTTGTTTGTAAAATCACATGTGTGTCCTTGGGTGAATTTCTAGGTCCCATGCAAGAGATGTGAGTGAAATTCAAAGATGTGGGCGTTGTGGCTCGGCCGGAAAGATTGAGAAACTTGGTTTTTCAATTCCTGTAATTCCAAAACACGCCTGAAAATCATGAAACTTGGCATGGTCTCTTGACATGGCACAAACAAGCTGCGGTAATTTTTTTTGGCCAAATTGTGACAAGCTTTGGTGTAAGCTTCTTGCAAACCGCAGCTTCCTTCATGACGGCTCGTGGTTCCGGGAGGGAACATGTCACCTCCGTGTGCGAAACGACATACATGCACTGCTTTCTCCCGCCTTAATTTTTTTACACAGCCAGATTAGACCAAATAGAAGTATCGTGCTAAATTTTGGAATTATTCCGGGCTCGTTTGACCTTTTTTATACATTAATTGAGTTTCTGGGCATTAAATGTGCATAATTCAAATTTGAACTACAAGCACAGGCTCCAGTGCACCAAAGTTGTTTGAAAAATCACATGTGTGTCCTTGGGTGAATTTCTAGGTCCCATGCAAGAGATGTGTGTGAAATTCAAACATCTGGGCATCATGGCTCGGCCGAAAAGATTGAGAAACTTGGTTTTTTAATTCCTATAATTCCAAAAAACGCTTGAAAATCATGAAACTTGGCATGGTCTCATGACATGGCACCAACATGCTGTGGTAATTTTTCTGTCCGATTTGTGAAGGCGCACACATTAACAATCAACAAAGTCATTTTGGAACAAGTGATGTCACGTTACAAACCGGAAACACAAGTATTGTGGAAACCGTGAGCGTTCGACTTACCAATTACATGCGGCCACGCGTCCCCTTTTTTTATTGGCTTGGAGGTGCCGTGCGGGGTAGCTATTTTAGGACGGGAGGCGTGTGATCAGACCCCTGCGCGTGCTCATCGGGAGGAGAGCCCTTTGACCGCTACCCTCCATGCACCTCCCTCCCAACGTCACCATTAATGGCATCCGAGCACCTGTTCTACGGCGTGGCTATATGTCTCACTGGACTGAGATTTAAGAGAGAAAATTGAAAATCTGAAAAGAAAGTTCTGCGTAGATCTTGATGTAAGATCCGTCAGACCTATATAGCATCGACTACGACTTATAGCAAGCCACATGAGGCAACGCCCGAAATACACAAGGGAAAAAGAAGAAGGAAGACAACGATCTGGTTCGCTGATCTCTACTTTCTTGATGCGTTGCTATAGGCTGCGGGAACTAGTCTCCGCGGCAAGCGGCGAGGAGCTCTTTCTTCACTACAAAAAAATACACTTCCGTGATGATACGTGTTTGTCACAGTAGGTCGCGTTTTTTGTCATGCATGTACATCGTTGACAAATTTATGACAGAATCAAGATAGTCATACCTGTGCTGTTGTAGAAGTGTTCCATGACATTACCAAAATTATCATCACGGAAGTGTCCACTTCCATGATGATAAATCGCGCGTCACAGAAGTTCTTTCGTCAAGGGTGACCGACACGTGGCATCCACCGTAACGGAACGCCGTTAAGCTATCGGGTCGGGTTTTGGATCTGATAACCCGTTAACAGCCCCGACCAATGGGGATTTTCCACGTGTAAAATCATTATTGACCAGAGGAAACACGTGTCGGCTCATCGTTGGGATAGATGTCATCCACTCACTGGACAGAAGGCGCCTATGATACGTCGACATGTGGCACGGCCCAACAGTGGCCCATTCCTGTGAAAAGGCCGGCCCATTTGACTTGGTCAAAAGCTGGCTAGCGGGCCATGGAAACCTGCTAACGACATGTTCGCATATATCCCATTTACAGCCCGCTAACCCAAGGCCCGTTACGCCCTATCCGAATTGGGCCCAGTAGCGTCATCTAGGCCATCCAATATGATTCCAGCCTATTTTCACTTCTGGCCCATGTATAGCCCATGACGTCTTTTGGCCCATATGAGGCCCTTTGTAACTCTTGGCCCATTAGCAGCCCATGCTGAAACTGGCCCGTAATGAACAGTGTATTACTTTACACCCATTAACGGCCCGTGGTGAAACTGGCCTGTAATGAACAGTGTATCACTTTATACCCATTAATGGCCCGTTATTCCATTGGGCCGTTTCCAGCCCAAGTTAACTTTCGGCCTTCTAAGGGCCCATTTATTCTTGGGCTCATTTGCAGCATTCGGTTACTTACGGCCCGTTACTGTCATTTTCTGTTTGTGGGCCAAATTCATCCCATCATTACAGTCGGCCCGTTTGTGGACCGTTAGTCTGTTGGGCCATTTTCATAGCATCACCAAATACGGCCTATTAACGGCCTGTTATGGTCATCCCATAAAATGTACGATTTCCATTAAAGGCCCGTCTACAGCCCATTAAAGGCCCGTACAAGACCCATAAATGAGTCGGCGGCCCATGGATCCTACGAGACATAGAAGGCCCATGGATCCTACGAGACATAGAAGGCCCATGGATCCTATGAGACATACAAGGCCCATGAATCCTACGAGATGTAGAAGGCCCATGGATCCTACGAGATGTAGAAGGCCCAT
This sequence comes from Triticum aestivum, assembly GCF_018294505.1. NCBI lineage: Eukaryota > Viridiplantae > Streptophyta > Magnoliopsida > Poales > Poaceae > Triticum > Triticum aestivum. Next base: position 422,236,274 of record NC_057812.1, on the reverse strand, counting down.
GGATCCTACGAGACGTAGAAGGCCCATGGATCCGACGGCCCGTGAAGGGCCATGGTCGGGCGAGTTGGCCCCCGTTTGAATGATATAGAATATTCAAAGAATTATCCTACTCAATACTATTACCTCTAAAAAGCATACACTATACAACAAAGAGATCAAGGCATAGAAAGGTAGAATAATCCTACACTATACAATAAAGAAATTACAGCCGATTATACCCACTAGGCATTATGGTTCGGCACAGGTGATAATAAAGCATACACAAACAGCAAATTACATACACTGGGCAAATACAGCTCATACATCATGGACACACATCAACTTAACTCCATTTGAACTATAATCTCTTCAGAAAATAGGATTGGCCGGATTCAGATAGCACAAATTTTAGTCTGCAAAATCTCCAATTCCTGCATGGTTACCTTAGTGTCTTGTTTCATTTTTTTGACTCCTGCATCTAATACCTGCATGTCCAGTCTCAACTTGTTGATTATACGTTGACAATCATGTACACGTTGTCTTGCCACCTCTAGTTTATGCTCGAGAACATCAGCACATTCCAATTCCAATCCATAATCATTCAGTAACGGCCATGCCGCACTGCTCGTAGATCTTTGTGTTGATGTCACTTCATCCTGAAATGTTTTTGTAAGTACACATGACTAGGGAAATAATATAGTTACAATAGTGAAGCGAACAAGACACTATTTTGTACTACATGGCAAAACAGGACTAACAATAATGTTACACGTCACTTTCAAAAAAAATGTTACACGTCATGAAGAATAAGCAGGTGATATTTTAGAAATTATAAAAAAGATAGTCTATGCAGCCCGCATACAGAAATCCCTCTTAGCTCACCAGAGGAGCTTGATGTTGGGGCCCAATCGAAAACACAGACAAGTTACAAATTTAGACAGCACATTGCGTATAAGTAAGCAAGCAGTTGGCCATTATGTGCCTCAATTAAACTCTTAGGGGGCATAATGAACAACAGAGGGTTTCATTCAGACATACTGCAGCAGGCAAAACTATGCAATCATTAGCGTAGTGTAAACTAGATTGTGAGCCTCATGCAATAATAGTTGGTTAATAGACTTCAAAGCTTCAGGCACACTTCGGCAGAGTAATTAAATGGTAAGGCCTTTAATTATGTCAACTAATAGTGATACAAGTACCGAACATCAGGCATGATTATTTGGGCATCTCATTAACCGAGGACAAATAAAGCAATTGAAAAGAGAAAATTAACTATGCCTGAAACAAACAAGGAATTGAACTGTTGAGTTGCATACAGTGACTTACCTTAGCAGGTTGAAGAGGCTCAGCACATCTCCTACTTCTCTTGCAAGGCTCCTTCCTAACATCTTGTACATGGAAATCCTCAATCTTATCTTCATTTCACCCCCTCTGCAAGGTGACACAAACTAGTTACTCGTCTCCTTGGAAGACAAATATGCATACTTTCCAGTTTGTGAACACAAAAGGATGAGATTATAACAAAACAACACCATATAATGAAACATGCCGCATCTCTTGCACTTGAACACAATGAAATGAGCATTTACTATGTCTGCACTATGTAAAAACTAGGCATACCTTCGAACTGGATCTCCAGGTACTCTTGGAGAGCCTATTGTAGTGTACAGCCAAACCCTTATGTCACCTATGAGTTAGACAAGGCCCCACTACAACAACCCTTAGTGTTTAAATTGTTGACAAGCTCTATTAGAGTGTTAGGTCAAGAACATCAAGTAATCAAAGTAAACAGTCCTAGTATGGCTGGCTGATGCAAACAAGTAATTGAACAGATGTGTGAGAAAATCTTACATATCAAGAAAAGAAGCAAAGAAGGAGGCTTAAAGACCATCACTTGACTGACCAGACTTAAGGGGCATTTAAACATCATGTGCAACATATGAACTAACATAAACATTGCATATTCCGGATTCTACAATGGAATGCACATGTATTAGGTTATGCCATGCATGATGATGCCTAAATGTACAGATAGCAGGCAGGAGTGATTCATCATTGCACGCACAATTGAAATGCAGGTTAAGGGCCAGTTTGATTCCGCCTTTTCATGGCATATTGTTAAAATAAGCCATAAAAGATGTAAAGAAGTCATTTTTGAGTTATGGTCTTGGGCTGAACTAATTTTGCTTTGGAGGGTGGTGTTTCGGGTAGAACCTCACTAAAAATTGAAGGGAAGGGGAATAGTGAAATGACTCTATTGCCTTCCTATATTACACTCAAAATGCAACTGCTGATGCCCATGTCACACCTGACCCTCAAGTAAAAAAACATGCAAGCATTCATTGCCCTGCCCGCTTGCATCTCCTCTCCCCTTGCCCTCTACCTCGATCCCCTACCTGCAGCACTAGGGTTCCTCCAGCGAGTCGTTGCTACTGGTCCATCTGGCCTGGTCCTCGACGATGCTATGTCTAGCTAGGCTACATGGCTGGCGGTTAGTGGCAAATCTCCCTGGCTGCTCCTCCCTCTGGCGCCGCCCCTCATTCTCATGGTCTCCAGCAGCTGCTCCACTGTGGTTCGTCCAACGCACTACTCCGACGGGCACTGCACAACTACGGCTGATGCCACACTGCGGCAGAAGGCACCTTATCCCCCCTCCCCTCCTCCCAGGCCATGGCCTTGAGGTGCTATTGAAGGATGAGCTCATCCAACAAGGTGAGGATCTCCTCTGATTTTTTGCCAAATTTTCATTCTGATCCACTATATGATGAATTGCTATGAGCTGCTTCTGCTGCTGCTATATGATGCATTGCTATGACCTGCTCCTGCTGTTGTTATATGATGAATTGCTATGAGCTGCTGCTGGTGTATGATGAGCTGCTATGAGCTGCTGCTGCTGCTATATGATGAATTGTTATGAGCTGCTGCTGCTATATGATGAGTTGCTACAAGCTGCTCCTGCTACTGCTATATGATGAATTGCTATGAGCTGCTCCTGCTGCTGCTATATGATGAATTGCTATGAGCTGCTGCTGGTATATGATGAATTGCAGACTGCTACTGCTGTATGATGAGTTGCTATGAGCTGCTGCTGCTATATGATGCTTTCAGGTGGTGCTGCTATACGATAATAACCAGCCACTTGGACCATCGAATTTCAATAAATAATTGTTCTTCATTTAAATGTGGGTTATGCGTTCTTCGTTTAAATTAGGCAATGGGATCTCTATGGAAAACATTGACCAAAGTAGATTGTGCCAAGTAGATGGTATCTTTGTATTTGCATTTTGAGAAAATAGTGATGGTCTGTTTTCCTATCATATTAATTACTGCACTGGGTTCAATTTGTGATATTTGCAAGTCAAATTAATTTCCATATGGGCAGCAAAATGAAAAAAATATAATGCAATCTAGACTTTCCACGGATCATACCAAAGATAAGCTGAAAACGCAATGAAAAGAACTGGTTTTCCTATCATATTAATTATTTTCTTAGGATAACTCGTAATAACTGTCCCTAAGAAACTTGGCTAATAGAACTGGCATACAAATAACATGTCACGACGATTGCAATGGAGGAGTGACGTACCATAGCACACTGTATAGGCTCACCGCTGCCTCTCCTTTTTTTGCGATGTTCCATGAAATTGCCACATACATCTTGTACTTTTTCATTGTGTAACCCTATCTGCAAGTTGACATGGCTAATTTCAGACATCTCTACATGATACTACATTGCATATCCCTTGCGCATATTTAAACCACCAATTAACGATTGTGTGCATACCATAAACTAGCCATGACTCTATATGCTGGACTAGCAGGCACTCTAAGGGAGCCTAATGTAGTGCACTGGAATTCCTACATGCCACCAATGATTTTGTGTAATGTACTGCCCCTGTTCCTAAATATATGTATTTGTAGAGATTGCAGTATGGACCACATACAGATGTATATAGATGCATTTTTGAGTGTAGATTCACTCATTTTGCTCCGTATGTAGCCTATAGTGGAATCTCTAGAAAGACTTATATTTAGGAACGTAGGTATGAGGTAGTATCATGTATGACATCGACATATCTAATTTAGCAGCCAGTAGTAGAAATCATTGTCTGCACAAAGGGATTACTGGTCGAAAATCCTAGCAAAGCACGCTGGCAGGCACAGAACAATACAAGAGAGAGAGACGCGCTTACAAGATCATAGCAATGCCTCAGTCCAGGATCTTGGTTGGCCAAGCTGTTAGATCCAGAAGAAACATCGTCCTTGTAGTTTTTGCCAGCTGCATAACAGGTAACAACGACCGGTTAGTATATTTGAAGTACATCGGGAAGGTGATGCTGGACGGGTTTAAAGGTGACAAGTACCTAGGCCGTGGCGGGTGCTTGGCATCTTTCCAGACGGTGGGAATCAGGTTAGGAACATCGAGGGTGATGATGCTGCGCTGGCTGTCGGGGTCCGGTAAGGAGATCTAGAACCGTCGAGTAGGGTGTTTGTGGAGCGGCTCCAGTAGGGTGGACTACGGTGTGGGCGAAGCGGATCTGTGGCCGTGGACGAGGGCGTAGGTGAAGCTTCTCCGGTGGTTGGGTTAAGGATGGTGTCGACAACGCGGATCTGCGGATGTGGATGGGGCGTCAGAAGCTGCTCCAGTGGTTGGGTTAAGGATGGTGTCAACGATGCGAATTTGCGGCCGTGGACGGGGCGTCAGAAGCTGCTCCGGTGGTTGGGTTAAGGTGGTGTCAACGATGCTGATCTACGATCGTGGACGGGGCGTCAGAAGCTGCTCCGACAGGTTGGATGAGGGTGCGAGGAAGCGGATCTGAGGTCGTGGACTTGTGAGTTGGCAAAGCGGCCCGGTAGGGTTGAGAATGGTATAGGCGAAGCTACTCTGGTAGGGTTGACGATGGTGTCGGCGAAGCGGCTCCGGTAGGGTTGAGGAAGGTGTCGGTGAAGCGGCTTCAGTAGGGTTGAGGAAGGTGTCGGCGAACATGATCAGAGGCCGTCGACGGGGGCGTCGGTGGGGCAGCTCTGGGGGGTGTGGACGAAGCGTCTCCGGTGGGGAGTACAAATGAGCCGCTGCAGATGCGCGGCGGTTGACGAGAGTACCGGCGAAGCAGATCCGGCGCCGTGGACAAGGCTAGCACTGAATGGGCTGTGGTATACTGGTGGATGAGCAGTCTACTTGTTTCTAGGGGAGGTGGGAGGGGTAGATGCAGCGGCAGAAGCAGATCTAGCGAGGTGGACGCTGCTGGCAGTGAATGGGCTATGGTACGCCGGTGGATGAGCAGTCTAGGGTTTCGAGAGGGGAGGGGACAAAGGGTGATGAGGTACGGACGACGTGATGTAAGATGCTCTGGTGCTGTGGAGTTAGTCGTTTTTGCGGGAGGGGGAGAGGAAATGGGAGTGCCATGTAGTGGGGGAACCGGAAGTTGCCAAAGCAGCCCCGACCTATCATGTAGATGAGGGCGGTATTGTAACTATTGGTCTCCGTGCACCAAGGACAAAAGGGGGATTTCGCATGCTAAAGACTAAGGTGGCGGAAATTTTAGAAGGAGGCGGGAGATTTTGCCGCCCGCGTGATCGTTCGTATCTAGTTTCAACTAATTTTGGATCGTGCTAGCGGGAAGGTCATGCTAGACTGTGTACACGGGGCACGCGTCAGCAGTTAATAACTGGTGTGAAGTCCACTCCAGAAAAAAGACAATAACTCGGGATGATGCGCCGATAACTAGGACGTTCACACGGGCGCGGCCAATCGTACGGGTGTAGTGGCGCGTTCACAAAAAAGGGATCAAACGCTCAGGCTATGTTTTCTCATGTAAATAGATAATTTAGTGCCATTGGTTATTTACTTTAAACATAATGCATTGACGTGTTAGTGTAGATGCGCACAAAAAGAAATGGATATTGTAGTCAGCTACTTAAAAGTGTTACCTCATATGATTAAATAGCCTCCATTTCATAAATTGTGTACCCGTTGAATTCATATATGAATATTACATATATTACTTCAAAATAGAAACTTAAATCATCCAAGACTAATGAATTTGAATGCAAGAGTAACAATGGTGCATGTACATGATAGCTACATTGGTTGTTTGAAGAAACATCACTATAACTTTCGCATGCACAACTGAAAAGGTTTATTTAAATAGAAAAAAATGTGATATGTGGGTGTCCAATCTTTATAGCGTTGAATCAATATTGTACCTTTGGCCACGATACGAAGTAGATATTGACTTATGTTCAAGCGATGCATGTCCACGATCGCTAGATAGTGATACGTGAATGAATTGTGCAATCTCTCTCACACGCATACATATCTCATTTCCCTGTGGGCATCGGAATCACACACGCACACTTCATGTATTTCTCTCCCTCCGTCAGCATTAAATTCGTCTTTCTACCCCGTCCTACAAGTCTCTCACACAGAAACACACACACACTCTGTATGTCTAACACGCCCACCCCTTTAATTCCGCCCAACCACAGCCACTAATGTCTCAAAGTATAATAATGTCTCTCACACATATTCTATCTACCTATCCCTTAATATAGCTAGATATGTGTCACACAAACTCCTTCTCCCTACTAGCAAGATGCCCATGCGTTGCACGGAACATCAAGATGCATTTGTATGAGAGGTTTATCTTGTGGGAGAAAACTATGAACGAGGGAATGCCTTATTTGCAAATGCGGAGAGGGGTGTGGGTATCTTTTTGCAAAATTGCCATAGTTTCCTTCCTGTCCGTCGGATATAAATCGGATGGCCTATATTGTAGGATGGCAGGAACACCATCATCACCAACTCTGTTTTTTATAAGAGTAGAGATATGTGAGTGTCACTGCCCCCCCACACACACACCCACACTTCCCAACACCGAAGGAGTAGGGTGACACCTCGATCTTGATACTAATCTATCGACTGGCTTCTCTCTCAAACACACACACACACACACTACCCGGCACCGAAGGAGTAGGGTGGCACATCGATCTTGATAATAATCTATCTACTCCTCTTTCAAACACACACACACACACACACTCGCTAGTTGTGCCTCTGTGCCTACCGCGCACACTCTTATACATCTTTCTCTCCCTCCCCCCACAACAATGACAACAGAAGGGTGAAAACTCGATCTGATCATAATCTGTCAATTGGTTTCTCTCTCAAACATTGTGTCTCGGTACCTCGCTTGGTAGCCCCCTCGATATGTAGACTTCTTGCGCGCGCACAGCTATAGTGACGATGACGCTGAACCCAGTGTGCCTTATTTTTACCGGCCTCATGTGATAGTTTTCACCCTGTTTTCTGTTAATTAACAAGGCAACCTTTTCTTTGTTACTACTAGTGAATCTGAAATCATTCGGGGCAGACATAAAATATATCACTTCAACCCAATTATCGCACCAACTATTTTAAAAGAAATTAGCTAGCTGCCCATGCGTTGCACGGAACATCAAGATGGATTTGTACGAGTAGTTTATCTTGTGAGAGAAAAGGTTGAACGAGGGAAGGCCTTATTTGCGAACGTGGAGAGACATGTGGGTATATTTTTGTAAAATTGCCATAGTTTCTTTCCTATCCGTTAGATATAAATCCGACGGCCTATATTGCAGGATGGCACGCACACCATCATCACCAACTCTGTTTTCTACTCCCTCCGTCCGAAAATACTTGTCATCAAAATGGATAAAAAGAGATGTATCTAAAACTAAAATACATCTAGATACATTTCCTTTTATCCATTTTGATGACAAGTATTTCCGGACGGAGGGAGTATTTGTCTTTTTAGAGATTTCAACAAGTGACTATGACCGGACCTTACCAACATACTCAAAAAAGTAGTCCATAATTTTGATGTTACCCTCTTTTCTTGGCGGTGCAGTGCCATCTAGATACCTCATAGATAAATCAAGGACAAATCTGACCCCTTCCTGAAAAGACATACAGAGCAAAATGAGTGAATCTACACTCTAAAATATGTCTACATACACATCCCTATGTGGTAGTCCATTTGAATTTTGAAAAGACAAATATTTAGGAACGAATGGAGTATATATAAGAGTAGACATGGAGATATATCTCCAGCATGGTTTACAACAAAAATGTGCTGGGCTGGATAGCGTCGGATGCTCGCAACGTGATGACATGAGTTCGAATTCTGTCTTTTAACTTTATATTTTTATATTATATATTACTCTACTTATTTAATATATACTTCTTTCGCTACTATACTGATAGTGGAACCCACAGAGTACTTAGAATACAAGATTAAGGATGGACTTGTTTCTTTTTAATTTTCTGTGCGAAGTTGTAGCCACCCTGCAAGTCACGTGTACACTTTACATGCAATTAACTTTTTATAGAGGGACAATCATACAGGCAATTAACTCAAATGGATTGGATGTCACTATTATTTCCAGCATAAAGAGCATCTCCAACGGCAGCCGACAAATTTCCTCCCACTTCCTTAAGCGAAGGACGACATCAAACGCCAGTGGCATACATTTTTACAACTCTAACCAACCAGATGAAATTCGTGCAAACATGGACTGATTTCATATAAGCATGAAGGATTTTGTATAAAAAAGCTGGATCTTCATATAAACATGATGGATTTCATTACATTTACATGAACTAAGAGGTGCCAATCCGGCTGTGTTGTATAATTAATACTCCCTCCGTCCGGAAATACTTGTCCTAGAAATGGATGTATCTAGACTTATTTTAGTTCTAAATGGCCGCCCGCGGATCCCTTTGTCTTCCTCATGTCCGTCAGACACTTGCGGGGTCGACGAAGGTCCTCGGAAGAGACGAAGCAGCAAAGAAACCACCTGAATCCACGGTCGTCGCCTTGGCGGTGGCCTTCATGGGTCCCAAGTGGCGGCGGCCTCCCGTGTTCTACTTCTCCTCGATGATGGCGGTGGACACGGAGAAGCTGGCCACTGAATCGTCGCTTTCCACACACCCGGCTTCTGTCTCTGCCTGCATGGTGCTGCCGCAGGCATGGGAGGCGCGCCCACAGACACGGGATGCGCGGCCACCGCAAACACTGGTGGCGCGGTATGACGCAGCAGCGACGGCGCCTGTACCGGCGTGCTCACCGCCATGCCGGCATGGAGCAACTCGCCACTCCTCATCGAGCTGAACTGGAGCGGCGAGTTGCTGAACCACGCGCCTGCTTGGGGCGGCAACTGGCTCCGTCGGCCCAAGAGAGGTTGGTGAAGCACCGAGCGGCCTCGCCCATATCCGGAGGGCTCGGCTGGCCACCCAGCCGGGTAATATGCCGGAGAACGGCTCATCGGAAGCCATCGGAAGAGTGGAGAAAATGGTGAAGGAGGAGATGGGGGAGCGGCGAAGGGGTGCGATTCTTGCCCATCGTCTGTCTGCCCTCGTGTAAATAGGGGGCGGACGGTAGGAGCTTGGCCGGCGTCTGGCCTCGTTTAAACTAAGGGCGGACGGGAGGAGCTCGGCCGGTGTTACGTTTAATTCCGGCCCGCTCATGAACGGATGTGTGGCCGGAGTAGGATTCTCGGTTTGCATGCGGGTTTAACAGAGGGGTTTAATGGAGGCGCCGAGCGTGCAGCGGGCCGCACAGTACTATTCGATTTGACAACAATAATGAGCCGTAAAATCACAAAGGACCTCGCCTCTCGTGAAATCGACCGAGCTAGACTGCCCCGCCCTCTAGCCTTTTAAAAAATGTATATACTCTACTTTTGTACATTAATAGTATCGATGGATTGCGCCATGGAGCAAAACTTGAAATTAAAAAAGGTGGTACATATAGAGAGGGAGTATTCAATTTGACAGTGGGCGGCGCAGTTCCCGATATGGCTTTAATGCAGACGAGGGAGGGAGTAGCGGTTCCCGATATGTTGAACGGCCAATGCATCCTCCTTCAATTAATGCATGAGGGAAGTAATGCGAGGAGGTCCGAGAAAAGAGGCTGCACGATGTGAATGCAACGCAGTTTGCCCTCATATAAAGGCGCCCCTCCATTCCGATGCATCTACCACATCGTACGCACCTAAACATTTGCCTAAGCACGTACACTAAGCGCAAAAGAGCTCACACCAGACCCATGGCGGTGATGCGCGTGAGTGGCCAGTGGCTGCGCCAGATGGTCCACGACGCCGGCCTGCGGCATGGCGCCGAGGATCGTCTCCAGACGGTGTTTGAGACCGGCTGGTGGATGGCCGCCGTCGATGCCAACTACGACTCTCAGTTGGACCCGATGATTGTTGCCACCAGCAACAAGTTCACCGTCCTCAATAAGCTCGCGGACGACATCGCCGTGCTCCTCCAGCCCGCGTGCTCGGGCTCCTCATTGCCTACCACCCTAATCGGCCTCCATGGCCGGAACCTCTTTCAAGCACTGGTGGCCCTGCGACTGCCCGCCGACGCCATGAAGAATGTCCACCTGGAGGTCGCGCTCGCCGCGAGGCACCTCACCTTGCAAGAATTCGTCAACCTACACATCCACGTGTACGAGGAAATCGTGTACATAGGTATCTACAAGGCCAGTGAGGACACTATGACGTTGGCCTTCCTCAACCGGCTGGAAGCCTTGGATGCCTTTGCTGAGAAGCACCTCGACCTCAGCACAAAAGACGACGCTCCTTAGCCGCCGGTCGGTGGCCCGGCGCACTAAGTTGAGGAGGAGGAGGTCGTACGTTCGTGGATCCATCTTTCTTCTTGCCTTTTGTAACCACCACTGCGATCGCATCATCGTGGCCTTAATTCTTATTGTGCTGTTGCATTCTCGTTCCAGTCAATACCGACATGTGCGATCCCTTTGCTTAATTGTATGCAGCACTGTAACTAGTACTCCATCCGTCAATTTATAAGTTGTGCTTACCTTTTCCATCAACTTCATGCAATGCGCGGGCATCTTGCTAGAAACACTAGAATATGTATATATAATCCGTATGTGATAGTCCATTTGAAATCTCAAAAAAGACAAATATTTAGGTACGGAGGGAGTAATCTATTAGGAGTATATCAAAACAATAGTGATTTCTTTCAAGTTTGTGAACAAATACTACTATTCTACTACTTTGGATCCGTCGCAACGCACGGGTACATTGCTCGTAAAAGGAAAAGGCTTGTCGCGTTAGCGTCGCACCCCCAAACGCCCGGGAATCGGGAGTACAATACGTCCTGTCCGGCACGACACATAGCTTAGGGAAGGCGTGTTGCCTAGCATTTTCACTTTCATGTGGGACCGCCGTTGAGCAAACCGACACCCCGCCCGCCACCGGGTTGGAAAACAGAAACGAGGGGAAGATCTAGCTGTAGCACGGAAGCCAAGAAATCTGGTGTCAGACGGGGCTCATTGATATAGTAGGAGCATTCCGTACTAGTACTACTCCTACTAGTACCAAGTTTGTACTCCTAATACTATATTACTAGTACTACCACTATACAACTAGTAGGTACGTGCACGACACAACATCGTAGGAACAAGAAACAGGAAGATCTTGTTTTGGGTGATTTATCTTTTTTTCAATCAACGTAGTATGAATAATATGATGTGGGGGGCACCCATGAAGCTTATGTGGCTTGGTTGCATGGCTACGGAAGGTTAGAGAAAAATAAATAGATAATGTGTTTAGAGTGCACTCCACTAAATAGATATACTTTGGATCCATTGCAATAGACCGACACATCTATATCTATACCCCCTATATAGTGTGTGAAAAACTTTGAAAGTTGGTTATTGGATGAAGCCAATCCGACGGTACAAAGATGGCAAATCCGAGCACTACTGGCCGTTGGATATCATCCACCAGATTCTGCCACATGTATAATCTAGAAGACTCCATGGTTGAACTTAATTCATGACTAACTTTGCCACAACTAAGCTTAGGCACAGTTATTAGTTCTTCAAAATGAGAGCCACAAGTTGGCAAGCCTAAGGGAATCTTGCCACATTTTTTGTGTGTATGTCATGTGGGGCCTTAGTGTGGCTTGCCTAAGGTGTGGCTTGAACCAAACACTCACCTAAGTTAATCAAACTTGCCTAACCTTACATTCCACCAGATTTTGCCACATGTTAGAATCCAGAAAGCTCCACATGTAGAAGCATAATGCACAAACCACCAGAATCTCATGCGTGCAATGCACGTGTACCTTACTAGTACTAGTTGGTAGTAGTAAGAAACAAATTCCAGTTTTGGCATGAGCTCGTACTGCGGGAGCACCACAAGGCCTGCCGCAGGAGTTACATTTCCCTCTCGGGGCCCACGGGACCGAACTTCAGTGGCTTAGTGCCCGGCCTATGAGTCAATGACATGCGGACCTTAAATGCGGCTGGCCCACATGTCATTCTCATGGTGGTGGCGTGGTTCGTGACTCACTCGTTCGAGATGAACCAGCCGGTGGTGGCATGGCTATGGCGAGGGTGCCTCAGCTGGGCGTCCGAGCGTTACGAGGCGTAGATGGCCACACCGGCGGGTACTACCTATAGTACATAAGTACCCCAGCTGAGGATTGATGCCCGGGACGAAATGTGTCACAGCCGCTGGAAGAAAATTCTACGGTGTGGGAGTACGAATCGGAGCACAGCAGCGGAGCAGGCAAACCGCGTCCAATCGGGTGTGTCTGTGGTAGAAAGTTGATGGTCGCCGCAGTTTAGCTGGCCCGCATGTCATGCACACAAAGGCAAAGGAGCGGTGGGGACAAGAGGGATGATGGGCATGTCGGGGGGATGTGGATCCCCTGACGCGAACAATCCAACCATTCTGTCACTGACATGTAGGACCCATAAGCGTGTGTCCCACCTGTCAGCGAAGGAAAGGTAGGGCAAGGCAGTGATAGCCATGTCAGAGGATCCATGTCCACGTCGGGGGACGTCGTGCCGTGGGTTGAAGCGGCGTCGTGGGAATCACATGTGGGTGTGGCAGTGGTAGAAACAAAGAAACGTGATGGTTGTCGTGGTTCAACTTCCATGGACAAGCTGTCATGTCTGCTGACACATGTATATCAAAACTAGAGTGTTTATATTTCAAGCATGTGAACAAGTATTATTCTACTACTTTGGTTCCATTGCAATGCACGGGCCAGCGCATTGGTAGTAGTAGTGTCCATCTCTATCTCTAGAGTCCTTCCCTCGTTCATCCTTTTCTCTCACAAGATAAACTACTCATACAAATGCATCTTGATGTTTCGTGGAACGCACGAGGATGTTTCCTTCGGGGTCTCTCCAACGCGGCGTGGCCGTAGTTGCAAGTTGACGCCCCTTGAGATGTCGACGTTGAGGAGCACTCGGATTTCCTCCGATGAGCAGGTAAGATGAGTTTGATCACATAGTAAATGCATTCTAAAGACTACTTCCGTGTCCATTTCCTAATTCTCCCCCTGCCCACCATTTCACAGGTTAGGCTCGGTGCGAGTGGAGATTGGCTTGCATATGTATGGGAGGGTACCAACATCAATTTGCACAGAATTTACAACGGTGACACCGTTCCCGTAGAAACTTTGTCCAACATTGGGATCAGCCATGCAACGGGCCACCGCATGAATTGGTACGATGGAACCATGGTGAGATTGAATAAGATAGCACAAACCTTGCACATGGCGGTCAAAAGCGGACCATGCTGTCTGCGGCCGATTTGTTGCCGTACGAGTAGGAAGACGTTGTGCTCCTTTCTAACCGCATCTTCACGGTGACAAACCAGGGGACTTATTTTGTATGGGACACATCCTACGATATACTCCCTCTCTCCCAGATTATTTGTTTTGAATCTTTTCGTTTTATAAGTTTCAAATTCAAATTTAAAGCTCCCCATTACATGTTGAGATTACAATGTCCATTAAATCATTGCGTGCATGTATAGTAAAGAAACAAATCTCGAGTTTGACACGAGTTCGTGCTGCGGGAGCACCACAAGCCCTGGCGCAGGAGTTACATTTCCCTCTCAGGGCCGTCAGGACTGAGCTTCAGCGCCTTACTACACCTACCTTTGAGTCAATAACATGTGGACCCAATAGGTGACTGGTCCACATGTAATGCTCCCGTAGGCAGAGGGGCAGTGGGGCCAAGAGGGGTGAGCCGCAGGTCGGGGGACGTGTGGTTTCATGGGTTCAAGCGGCATCGTGGGAATCGCGGGTGGCTGTGGTAGAAACTTGATGCTCGCCGCATTTTAGGTGGCCCAAATGTCATGCACACAAAGGTAGAGGGGCGGTGCGGCCGAGAGGGGTGAGGTGCACATCGGGGGCGTGGTGCCGTGGGTTGGAGAGGCGTCGTGGGAATCGTGAGATGAAACGTGATGGTCGCCATAGTTGAACTTCCATGGACAAGCTGTCATGTCTATGGACACATGCACTGCATACCGATCACTGGAAGGAGTAGCAGAGAAAGCTATATATGCGGATAAATAGTTCCTTATAGTCAAGCGGACCCACGCTACTACTCTGTTCCAAAGACATGCACACCATTGAAATAGTCCATCTATATCAATATACACCGAGAGGGAATAATTTTTTTACAAGAGAGGAAATAGCTCATCCATCCATAATGCCCTCCTGCTGGTGCAGTCTTTTCTTCTTCTTCTTCTTCTTCTTCTTCTTCTTCTTCTTCTTCTTCTTCTTCTTCTTCTTCTTCTTCTTCTTCTTCTTCTTCTTCTTCTTCTTCTTCTTGTTCTCATTCTCTGTGGAAGATGGCTTCGCAACAAGCACTTTGGACCTTGCAGCTATCTCGAAACTCACACGGGCATCGAGGGCAGCATATTTTATCCGCTCGTATGTCAAGGGATAATTCTCCCATCCAGACGACCTTAATGACACCGTCTTATCACCCATCTGAAGATTTGTACCGAGCACAAAATTTGCTACGTCGAATAGGGATGGTGTCTGTTTATCACAATGTTCTACAAGAATTTTGATTCTGGTTTGTAGGTCAGCGATGCTTTTCAAATCAAGGTTGTACGGCTCCAGCTTCTATGTGTCGCCTTCGATGGCTGCCCCACAGAAGTATACGTCCTCCCGAGACAAGAAATCGTGAAGCTCACGTGGTATGGAGGGCGAGTGTATGATGTGGTACACCAAAACATCATCTTCGTGGCACAGTTGAAGGACGGCGGCGCGCTAGATCTTCCCAGGGGCACACTCCGTGTACTCTACGTCGAGACCGATGACCCTTGTCTCTACCTTTTTGAGGGAGTTGGATACATTGTTGATCCACTGCCGAACAGCCCTTGGGTGGACGGTGATGATGGCAACTATGCACATCGAGCCTTTGACGAGGACATGTTGGACGCTAAAAACCTGCATCTCGATCTCTTCCACCATTTGGAACCGCTGGAACGGAGGGCTATGGTTTGGAGAATTAGGATTAGATAGCTAGTCTAACTGAAGTAGTAGATGATTATTTAAAGAGGTTAAAACAATGTGAACGCAGTGGGGATTGGATGCAAATGAAGACGAAGGGGAGGTGAAGAAGCCGAGGAGAATCGGTTCCCGATGGAGAAGTAAATGGGAGAAGTGGCATGCATGCAGTTGATTAGACGGCTAGGTAGATTAAACGAAAAGGCTATGCGGGTAGACTAATGAGTTGTACCTGTTCATGTACGTGCCCATCCTTCCTGATAGGTGGGACCTATGCAAACAGATAAAAATGTGTCGTAGTTTTTTTTGAGCACGTGAGTGGGAGACACAACATTCTCTGGTTAAGGAATACTCCCTCCGTTTAGGTGAGTATAAGTCACCTTATGAAAATCAGGTTTTCCCAAAACCTTTAGGTGTGGAGCATTAACTTCCTGCTCGATCCCCTCCCAGCCTCATTAGCCAGCGTTCTCTTCCTCTGCTTCCGCGTTCTACCTTTCCATTTTCCTCTTCTCAAATTTGGAATGATCTGCATGCTATCCCTGATGCACTAGAACGACCACTGCATGCATCGCGGCAGGGCATTGATTGGGCATGCCCGAGAATTTGGTTAGTCCTGCCTTTGGTTGTTGTGTGCTGTCGCTCAACAGTGGCATGGCGGCACTTGACGATCAGTTTGCCAGCAAAGTGCTGATGGTAACCATCAACGACGACCGGCCTCCCGTCTCACCAGACGACCTTGTCAAAGCTCTTGGCATTGCGCACGTCATCCAAATAAGTGACTTGCTCGTCGAAGTCTGCCTGCCATCGGCTGATTTCTTCGTCAGGTTCCGGACAACTTTCAACTGCAGGCGTGTGTTTGAGTCTTCCCGGCATTTGTTCTGCGATGGCGCGCTGGTGAGATTTGATCGGTGGCACCCAGGATGGGGCTCGGTGCCATTTGAGCTTGAGTTTTTAACAAAGCTTACCTTCCATGGCATGCCTCGATGTGCTTGGAACAGCGAGTCCATGAACGAGCTTATCAACGACGTTGGAGGTGAGCTCATAAGTATGTTTATTCCTCCAGACAGCTGGTCCCTGACGGTTATGGCATGGATGAAGAAGCCGTCCACCATACCGAAGGTGATTGGTGTTGAGATACCAGTGCAGGAACCGGGGTTGTAATATTCGTCACCACCAAGGCCGCCGCGAACCACGTTAGGGATGTACCTGTATCGAGTGTTCGTGCATGTCGAAGAAGTGGTCAATCCATCAATCGAAGTCCTGCCGCCACCGCTGGTGCCAGGGTCCGTCAATGACGTCCATTACAGGAGTCAACATCAGACTTTCCCCGTGTTGCTCGGAACGATGGATGGCACAGGGCCTACTCCATCGCGCAGTGGAGGCAAATGCTTCTTTGGGAGAACAGGCAGGGCTGGCTGCCTGGATGTGCTCTAATTTGAGGTAACAACTGAATCTTGTCAGATACTAGTTAAATCCGAGCTATGGGTGTGAAGCACTGATATGCCAGTACATTTGATTGTGACATGTTCTAATTTTGTACCTGAACTTTTTTTAGAAAGGTATGTACGTCAACTTAATGTGCTAGCAGAACTTATTGTGTTGTCTGTCTGTTTTCTTTGCACAACATTCAAGATATTTCCCCGTGATTGATAAATACGATGAACCATTATGTACGACTTCGTTGGTTTCAACATAGCCCTTCCCGTAGCGATCCACTGCTTCCATCCTGATTGTGCCGCCTGTGGGAAATTTTTGTATGCAAGTTCAGTGTCCTATGATGTTCTATATGATTGTGTCAACTATATAAGTTTTTACTGAGCATCAGTAGTGCATATGGCTGAAAGATGTATTTACGAGCATCGACCGATGGGTCTCTCTCTCTCTCTCTCACACACACACACGCACACACACAAGTGGGACCCGTTGAATTATTTATTTGCTCGTGACAGCTTTTAATTAGGTTCCACTGTAATGTAATTTTTTTATTAAGTTATTAATTGAGCTCAGTGACTTCAAAAAGTTGTATAGGAGCCTTGTTTAGGCCTTTCCGGTGTCACTGAATGTGGGCTGAGTAACCATGCTAGGTTGTACTGTACTACACAGGCCTTTTTTCAACATCAGCAATGCAACTGGGCCGACAGATGTACACAATATCCGGGTCAACTTGTTATTCTCCGCCCCGCTGGGCGGCAAACTTTCCTAGGAGGTATGCATTAGGCTTAACAAGAAAATGGACATTAAGAAATAATAAATGGGATGTAATTATAATAACTAGACAGTTACAATACACCAAACACGTAATTAGTTTGAAAAATATATTATTTTTGGAATTTGAAAATTTTAATTTCATTACTTGTTGCGCGCGCAATATTTCGTTGGATTTTAACGTAATACAACTTTATTTTGAAATTATATTTAACCTGACTAGAAATTTTGGATAAAAATATTTCGGATCCCGTCAAAATGTGGGAATTTTTTTTAATTCTGTTTTGAGCGGTTGTTTGAAATTATTAATCGTTGTCCTAGCTAGAAGTTGGGCTGTACTTTTAACAAACTGTAAATGGGCTGTAGTAAATTCTATTAGAATTAAAAAATGGGATGTACATTCTTACAAATCGCAAATGGGCTATACGTTCTCTGCCAAATCCGAGCTGTGGGCCTACTAAGTTGACGCGTACCGATGGCTTTGCCAACTTAGTCAATATAAATGATTCTAGCTACAGTGATCGTACGATGTCCATCCAACGGCCGTAGTGCTTCTTCAACCTCTGGTCTTCTTGCTCCAGCCGCCCAAAGCAGCGCCGCTTGTGTGGCGTGCTCCTGCCTCCTGTGGCCGGCTGTGATGCCGTGGAGGCCTCACCGCCCCGTACTACTCCCACCGCTGGCCAGGCCATCCCTCTACTCGCCCACACCCCCTGTTATTCTGCGGCGATGGCAACCTCACACCGCAGCCGAACCAGTGAACCCTTGTACTCCTCTCTGCGCGGGCTTCCACTGCTGCGTCTTCCCTGGCTCCGTGTTGTCCCCTTCCTAGGCCTCGCCATTGTCCAGACCACCACCCTGGTGCTCTCGGCGCGGCGTGGTCAACGTGGTCAACGACCGAGTTCCATCAGAAGAGTACTGTACGTGGAGAGGCTGACAGCTGGGTCCAGGCGGCCGCAAGGAAGTGCCTCCTTATGACGTGCAAAATAATTATTCCTCCACCTGACAGCAAGGACCCACCGGACGGCCCACCTTATTTCGCGAAAAAAATGTTTCCCCCCTGACTGCTGGGACGCACTGGATGGGCCAGTGTATTTCGCGAAAAAACGTTCCCCCCGCTGTCAGCTCGGACCCACCGAAAGTGCCTCCTTATTACGCACAAAAAATGAATACCCCCTGCTAGCTGGGACCCACCATGGTGGGAGGCTGACTTGTGGGCCTACTAAGTTGACTGGGACGGGGGCCTTTTTCAACTTTAGTCAATATGAATGATTCTAGCTCCAGTGACCGTACGATGTCCATCCAACGGTCGTAGTGCTTGTTCAACCTCTGGTCTTCTTGCTCCAGCCGCCCAAAGCAGCGCCGGTCGTGCCGCATGCTCCTGCCTCCCGTTGCCGGCTGTGCTGCCGCGGAGGCCTCACCGCCCCCTACTATTCCCACCGCTGGCCAGGCCCTGCAGCGATGACAGCCTCACACCGCAGCTGAACCAGTGAACCCTCATACTCCTCTCCGCGCGGGCTTCCATTGTCGCATCTTCCCCGGCTCCCCGTCATCCCCTTCCTAGGCCTCGCCGTCGTCCACCACCTGGTGCTCTCGGCGCGGTGTGGTAAACATGGTCAAGGAACGACTTCCATCGGACATGGACTATACATGGAGAGGCTGACAGCTGGGTCCACGGCCGCAGCAAGGAAGTGCCTCCTTATTACGTGGAAAATAATGATTCCTCCACCTGATAGCTGGGACCCACCAAACGGGCCACTGTATTTCGTGAAAAAAACGTTTCCCCCTGACTGTTGGGACCCACCAGCTACATCTTCGCACGCAAGGAAGTGCGTCCGGGCAAGAAAAAAAAACGATTCGCCCCCCTGACTGCTGGGACCCACCAGCTACATCTTCGCAGCCAAGGAAGTGCCTGACAGTCGGGACCCACCTGGTCGAAGCGTACGTAGGGTTGTCATTCTGGTCGCGAACGTGTACGTACATATATACTGGTGGATGTAGAGGCGCACACGTGTCGTAGTAGAGGCGCGTACGTGTCGTAGTAGAGGCGCGCACGTAGCATCTACACGTACGTATAGCGGCCAGGGTGCAAGAAAGAAAATACGGCCATGTATGTGTACATACGGGCGGGGTCTCGAACGCCTACTCGTGCATACGTACGGCCAGGGCTCGTGTACATGGCTGGGTCGGAACGGAGAAATAGCGTCGTCGTCATGTTCATGGGGAGGCAACGGAATGCGTCGTGGTCATGGGGAGGCAATGGAATGCGTCGTGTTCATCGGGAGGCAACGGAATGTGTGGGAGCCAACCGGCTGGGCCAGAATGGAATGCGTGGTCGTGTTCATCGGGAGGGCTTGGACAGAACAGGCGATGGAAACGAGGCCTGGTGTACCGCACACCGGAGGAAACAGACCTCCTACATTCGGAACGACGTCCTGTTGATCGGGAGGGGTCTGGCGTACCGCAAAACAGAGGAAACAGACCTCCTATGGTCGAAACGGGGGTACTGTTGATCGGGAGGGGTGTGGCATACTGCAAAACGGACGAAACAGACCTCCTACGGTCGAAACGGGGGTCCTGTTGATTGGGAGGGGTGTGGTGTATCGCAAAACGGACGAAATGGACTTGTGTTGGAGCGCTACGGTCGAAACGAGGGTCCTGTTCATCGGGAAGGGTGTGGCGTACCACAAAACGGGACTCCACGGGATACTGTTCATCTCCACCGTCGACCACCTCCAGCCTCCACGGGCTACCGTCGACCTCCTCCAGTCTCCACGGGCTCCTGTTCATCCAGCCTCCACCGTGCGCTACTCCACCGGCTATTGTTCAACCACCCCTCCACGGGCACCCCTCCACCATCTACTATTCATCCAGCCATCCACACCACAAGGTCCTGTTCAACCACCCCTACATGGGCACCCCTCCACCATTTACTGTTCGTCCAGCCCTCCACCACACCACGGGGTCCTGTTCATCCAGAGGCAACGCCACCTCTCACTGTTCATCCAACCCCCCTGCAACGCTCACTGTTCATCCAATCGATCGGCTCCAGTTAGCAGTAGTAGCGAAGGAATCGCTCGATCGGGTTCAGTTAACAGCCATCGATCGATCACTCGGGTTCAGTAACGCGTAGCCTGCGGTGCAATCGCTCGGGTTCAGTTAGAGCCCAACGCCTCTCTCGGGTTCAGTTAGAGCCAACGCCTCGCACACACGCGCGTACGTGTACGAGAGAAACACACATCGCTCGGCCCCCGACTTCCCACCGTAACCGGGAACTCCCCAAAATTTTCCTCCCCCTCGCTTCTACCACGGTTTTTTCCATCATGGACGGCCCAAAGAATGTCATGCAGCTGCGTCTCCGGCCCACCCAGTACAAAAAGCCCATTTTCTGTCATGATTTTTTGTCATAGAAGTAGGAGCCCACCACATCTATCGTCATAGAAGTGTCATATGTATGACAAAAAAAATTCATTCGTCCCAAAATGTCATGGATGTGTCATTTTTTTGTAGTGCTTGTCCTCAAGATGCTGCTTGAGAGCATCCACGGATTCCTCCACCAGCCTTCTATGCTCGATGCGCAGCATGGCATTCTCGTCCATAAGTTTCTCGATGATGATGCCGGTCCTCTTCAACAAGGCAGCGGTCTGCTCTGCCCTTCTGACGATCTTCGCCCTCAGCAGGTCACGCTCGCCCCAGAGCTTCGCATTGCTCTCATTTAGTTGCCGGATGACATCGTTACATTGTTCAAACGAGGCTTTCAGGTCATCATGCAACCTCGCCCATCTGGAGATCTGATCCATCTACCTAAGGACGAGGGCACGCATGTGCTTGTAAGAGTCGTCGCCTGCTCGCGAGACATTTACCCAAGCCGCCGCGGCACGGGAGAACATCTCTGATGCATTCACGGCGCGGCGGGATATCTCTTCTGCTTCCGCGGTGCGGCCGGACCAGTCTGCTGCATCGACGGCACGGCGGGTCCTTTGTGCTACTTTGGCGGCGCGGCAGGACCTCTCTACTCCTATGGCCGTGCGGAGGGACATGTTGGCTGCTTTCACGGCGAGGCGGGACATCTCTCGTGCTTCCACTTCCAGGCTCGCCTCTCCCTGGTGGCAATCTCTCGACCCAGAATTCACGCTGGCCATGGCGGACGCAAGGGAATGATGATGAATGACTTATTTTTTTTGACTTTTTGTGGATGAGGAGTTGAGGAGGAATGTGCAGTCATCTTGGAGTAGTAGTATTTATAACCATGTAGTAATATGCTCCTAAGTGGGAAACCGTTTAGGTTTTGATCGGTGTGAACAGGTTTGCAATTCGGAATGTGATGGGACGTGGCCTCCCTGTTATTCTAAAAAAATTGTGATGGGATGCATGCTCAAAATTTACTGATGTTTATAAGTGCGGCACTATTCCCGGAAGGTGTAACGTGGGCACGCACACCTCCTTGGCCGCGTATTTGGCGTTTGCACCATAGGGTGCACCGCAATAGGCAAATAGGCAATGTCAGCACATGTCTTGTTACAACAACCGTGCGCACTCATTATTACCATCGCACACGCTTCTTTTAATTAGAATGGGTGTGCCCGTCTAGTGCACACACGTTGATCTATCTAACTGTTTCAGTTTGTTGTGGCTAATCGCAAACAGTTCATCCATGTGAAGTGTATGCCATCAATCACAGACACTTTGATCTGGCTTACCTGTTTCTGTTCTGTTGCCTAATCACAAATAGTTAATCCTTTTGAAGCGTATGTCCTCAACCACACACACCTTGATATGGCTGACCATTTATTTTGTGTTGCCTAATCACAAATAGTTCATCCGAGTGAACCGTATCTTGTATATCGCACACACCTTCATCTGGCTGCCCGTTTCTTTTAGGTTGCCTAATCACAAACAGTTCATCCGAGTGAACTGTATGCTGTACATTGCACACGCCTTCATATGGCTGTCCGTTTCTTTTGTTCCTCCTCATCGAAAACGGTTAATTGAGCTGAACAGTATGCCCTGAATCACACACGCAACTAAAATCTGAACCGTGTTTGATGCATCCTCCATCGCAAATGTTTTGCACCTTTTTTGACCGTTTTTTACACTACCATTCGCGATTATGGCATCGCACACAGTTTCGTCGAAGGGTCTCTAATCGTAGTGTCGCGTTAGCAGCATCCTGCAGTAGTGGTTCATCCACCGCCAAACGGCTCGGTCGGGGTCCTGTTCATCCAGCGGCAACGACCTCTACTACCACGGGGTCCTGTTCATCCAACCCCCCA
>NC_057812.1:422190910-422213170 GCF_018294505.1 Triticum aestivum | reverse complement strand
AGGGAAGGAGGCAGCAGGGTTCAATCGGCATCAGTTAGCAGCAGTAGCGAAGGAATCACTCGGGTTTAGTTAACAGTAAGGGATCGATTGGGGTTCAGTAACGTAGCTAGTGCAATTGCTCGGGTTCAATTAGAGCCCAACGCCTCTCTCGGGTTCAGTTAGAGCGCAACACCTCACCTCACCCCCATGCATCGCTCGGCCCCGACCACTCACCGTAACTGGGAACTCCCCGATATTTTCCTTGCCCTCGCTTCTACCACGGCCCAGTGCAAATTGCTGTTTTTTTGCCTATTTCAGTGTTTCACAGAAAAGGAATATTAAACTGAACCCAAATGGAATGAAACCTTCGGGAGAGTTATTTTTGGAACAAACATGATCCAGAGGACTTGGAGTGGACGTCAAGAAACAAACGAGGAGTCCACGAGGCAGGGGGGCGTGCCCTCCCCCCTCGTGGCTCAACCGACCTACTTCTTCCTCCTATATATACTCATATACCCTGAAAACATCCAGGAGCACGATGAAACACTATTTCCACCGCCGCAACCTTCTATAACCAAGAGATCCCATCTTGGGGCCTTTTCCGGAGCTCCGCCAAAGGGGGCATCGATCATGGAGGGCCTCTACATCAACTCCATGGCCTCTCCGGTGATGTGTGAGTAGTTTACTTCTGACCTTCGGGTCCATAGTTATTAGCTAGATGGCTTCTTCCCTCTCTTTGGATCTCAATATAGAGTTCTCCTCGATCTTCTTGGAGATCTATTTGATGTAACTCTTTTTGCGGTGTGTTTGTCGAGATCCAATGAATTGTGGGTTTATGATCAAGTCTATCTATGAACAATATTTGATTCTTCTCTGAAATCTTTTATGTATGATTGGTTATCTGTGCAAGTCTCTTCGAATTATCAGTTTGGTTTGGCCTACTAGATTGATCTTTCTTGCAATGGGAGAAGTGCTTAGCTTTGGGTTCAATCTTGCGGTGTCCTTTCCCAGTGACAGCAGGGGCAACAAGGCATGTATTGTATTTTTGCCATCAAGGATAAAAAGATGGGGTTTATATCATATTGCTTGAGTTTATCCCTCTACATCATGTCATCTTACCTAATGCGTTACTCTGTTCTTATGAACTTAATACTCTAGATGCATGCTGGATAGCGATCGATGTGTGGAGTAATAGTAGTAGATGCAGGCAGGAGTCGGTCTACTTGTCATGGACGTGATGCCTACTTACATGATCATGCCTAGATATTCTCATAATTATTCGCTTTTCTATCAATTGCTCTACAGTAATTTGTTCACCCACCATAATACTTATGCTATCTTGAGAGAAGCCACTAGTGAAACCTATGGCCCCCGGGTCTATCTTTTATCATATAAGTTTCCAATCTATTTTACTTTGCAATCTTTACTTTTAATCTTTATCATAAAAATACCAAAAATATTATCTTATCATCTCTATCAGATCTCACTCTTGTAAGTGATCGTGAAGGGATTGACAACCCCTTTATCGCGTTAGTTGCGAGGTTCTTATTTGTTTGTGTAGGTACGAGGGACTTGCGTGTGGCCTCCTACTGGATTGATACCTTGGTTCTCAAAAACTAAGGGAAATACTTACGCTACTTTGCTGCATCACCCTTTCCTCTTTAAGGGAAAACCAATGCAGTGCTCAAGAGGTAGTAGCGTGGCTGAGGAGATCAATGGCAGGTCATTCGAAGAGATCGACAGTGGTTGAACCGGAGGGGTTAGTGATGTTGGGGAACGTAGAAATAATTCAAAATTTTCCTACGTGTCACCAAGATCAATCTAGGAGATGCTAGCAACGAGATAGAAGGAGTGCATCTTCATACCCTTGAAGATCGTTAACCGGAAGTGTTACAAGAACGCGGTTGATGGAGTCATACTCGCGGCGATTCAAATCGTGGAAGATCCGATCAAGCACCGAAAGGACGGCACCTCCACATTCAACACACGTACAGCGCGGGGACATCTCCTCCTTCCTAATCTAGCAAGGGGAGAGGAGAAGTTGAGGGAGAACTCCGCCAGCACGACGGCGTGGTGGTGGTGGAGCTCGTGGTTCTCCGGCAGAGCTTCGCTAAGCACTACAGAGGAGGAGGAGGTGTTGGAGGAGGGAGGGGCTACGCCAGGGATGGGGCGCGGCTGCCCTCCCACCCCCATTATTTATAGGGTGAAGGGACAGGGGGCCAGTCCCCCTAGATGCATCTAGAGGGGGGGCCATGGGGGAGGCTTGCCCCCCAAGCAAGGTGGGATCGAAGGCGCCCCCCTCCCCTAGGGTTTCCAACCCTAGGCACCTTAGGCCCTTGGGGGGCGCACCAGCCCACTAGGGGTCTAGTTTCCTCCCGTATTCAGTCCACTAAGTCCCTCGGGGCAGGTGGCCCCACCCGGTGGACCCCTGGACACCTTTCCGTGGTCCCGGTGCAATAACGATAACCCCCGAAACTATTCCGGCGACTGAAACTGGACTTCCCATATATAAATCTTCACCTCCGAACCATTCTGGAACTCCTCATGACGTCCGGGATCTCATTCGGGACTCCGAAGAACCTTCGGTAACCACATACTGTTTCCCATAACAGCTCTAGCGTCACCGAACCTTAAGTGTGTAGACCCTACGGGTTCGGGAACCATGCAAACATGATTGAGACATCTCTCCGGCCAATAACCAACAGCGGGATCTGGATACCCATGTTGTCTCCCACATGTTCCACTATGATCTCATCGGATGAACCATGATGTCGGGGATTCAATCAATCCCGTATACAATTCCCTTTGTCCATCGGTATGTTACATGGCCGAGATTCGATCGTCGGTATCCCCATACCTCGTTCAATCTCGTTACCGGCAAGTCTCTTTACTCGTTTCGTAACACATGACCCCGTGGCTAACTCCTTAGTCACATTGAGCTCATTATGATGATGCATTACCGAGTGGGCCCAGAGATACCTCTCCATCATACGGAGTGACAAATCCCAGTCTCGATTCGTGCCAACCCAACAGACACTTTCGGATATACTTGTAGTGCACCTTTATAGTCACCCAGTTACATTGTGACATTTGATGCACCCAAAGCACTCCTGCAGTATCCGGGAGTTGCACAATCTCATGGTCTAAGGAAACTATGCTTAACATTAGAAAATCTCTAGCAAACGAACTACACGATATTGTGCTATGCTTAGGATTGGGTCTTGTCCATCACATCATTCTCCTAATGATGTGATCCTGTTATCAACGACATCCAATGTCCATGGTTAGGAAACCACAACCATCTATTAATCAACGACCTAGTCAAACAGAGCCTCACTAGGGACACGTTGTGATCTATGTATTCACACATGTATTATGGTTTCCGATTAATACAATTATAGCATGAACAATAAACAATTATCATGAACAAGGAAATATCATAATAACCACTTTATTATTGCCTCTAGGGCATATTTCCAACAGTCTCCCACTTGCGCTAGAGTCAATAATCTAATTACATTGTGATGAATCAAACACCCATAGAGTTCTGGTGTTGATCATGTTTAGCTCATGGAAGAAGTTTAGTCAAAGGATCTGCGACATTCAGATCCGTATGCACTTTACAAATATCTATGTCTCCATCTTGAATATATTCATGAATGGAGTTGAAGCGACGCTTGATATGCCTGGTATTTTTGTGAAACCTGGGCTCCTTGGCAAGGGCAATAGCTCCAGTGTTGTCACAGAAGAGAGTCATCGAGCCCGACACATTGGGAATAACTCCTGGGTTGGTGATGAACTCCTTCATCCAGACTGCTTCTTGTGCTGCCTCCGAGGCAACTATGTACTCCGCTTCACATGTAGACCCCGCCACGACACTTCACTTGCAACTACACCATTCAAAATATACACATACCTGGTTTGTGACTTGGAGTCATCCAGATCTGTGTCAAAGCTAGCATCGACGTAACCCTTTATGACGATCTCTTCGTCACCTCCATAAACGAGAAACATATCCTTAGTCCTTTTCAGGTACTTCAGGATATTCTTGACCGCTGTCCAGTGTTCCATACCGGGATCACTTTGGTACCTCCTTATGGCAAGGTTCACATCAGGTCTAGTACACAGCATGTCATACATAATAAAGCCTATGGCTGAGGCATAGGGGATGACACTCATCTTTTCTCTATCTTCTGCCGAGGTCGGGCACTGAGCCATGCTCAATCTCACAGCTTGCAACACAGGCAAGAATCCCTTCTTGGACTGATTCATATTGAAGTTCTTCAATATCTTGTCAAGGTATGTGCTTTGCAAAAGACCAATGAGGCATCTTGATCTATCTCTATAGATCTTGATGCCTAATATGTAAGCAGCTTCTCCAAGGTCCTTCATTGAAAAACACTTATTCAAGTAGGCCTTTATGCTTTCCAAAAGTTCTATATCACTTCCCATCAATAGTATGTCATCCACATATAATATGAGAAATGCTACAGAGCTCCCACTCACTTTATTGTAAACACATGCTTCTCCATAAGTCTGCATAAACCCAGACGCTTTGATCATTTCATCAAAGCGAATGTTCCAACTTCGAGATGCTAGCACCAGCCCATAGATGGAGAGCTGGAGCTTGCATACCTTGTCAGCATTATTAGGATCGACAAAACCTTCCGACTGCATCATATACAATTCTTCCTTAAGGAAACCATTAAGGAATGCCGTTTTGACATCCATTTGCCATATCTCATAATCATAGAATGTGGCAATTGCTAACGTGATTCAGACAGACTTCAGCTTCGCTACGGGTGAGAAGGTCTCATCATAGTCAAGCCCTTGAACTTGTCGATAACCCTTAGCGACAAGCCGAGCCTTATAGATGGCCACATTACCATCTGTGTCAGTCTTCTTCTTAAAGATCCATTTATTCTCTATGGCTTGGCGATCATCGGGCAAGTCTGTCAAAGTCCATACTTCATTTTCATACATGGATCCTATCTCGGATTTCATGGCCTCAAGCCATTTGTTGGAATCCGGGCCCGCCATCGCTTCTTCATAGTTCTAAGGTTCACCGTTGTCTTACAATATGATTTCCTAGACAGGGTTGCCGTACCACTCTGGTGTGGAATGTGTCCTAAGCAAATAAGATGTGAACATGACAAACATCACATGCAAATCATAAAGTGACATGATATGGCCAATATCATCTTGCGCCTTTGATATCCATCTTCGAGGCATGGCATGATCATCATCGTCACTGGCATGACACAATGATCTCCATCATCATGTCTTCATGAAGTTGCCGCACCAACTATTACTTCTACTTCTATGGCTAACAGTTAGCTATAAAGTAAAGTAATTACATGACGTTTTCATTGACACGCAGGTCATTTAAAACAATACAGAGGCTGGCCAACTCGCTTGGAGAATGCTCCCTCGATCAGTTCCTTCGCTGGCTGTTTGATGAGGGTTGACCAAGTCTTTTTTCGCATCTTGCTCGTTCGATCGTCGCTAGAATTCATCCCTGTGGTTTTTACTGAGCGGTCGATCATGGCTAGGGATGACATGTGGGCCTGGCACTGTATCCACTTGGATCAAAATGGCTGGGTGCTGCTTCTTTCAGTGCGCGGGCGCGGGGCAGCCGCTCATGCCGCGCCGCGTGCGCGTGAGAAACCCGCATCGCTGCGCTGTGTATTCTTGTGTTACCCTCTCGCTGGCTGGTGCTATGGCTGCAAGTGGGCCTCGCTGACGCATGGCCCCGCGCGTCAGCTTCTGGGTGTCTTTTACCCACGTGCGCGTTACCCGTTTCACCTGCTGACCTCATGATTCGGCCAGCCCGGCGCATGGAGAGTGGGCGAGCGGTCTCGTCTCGCTCGTCTCGTCGAACGACAGCGCCATGTCGCATCATTTCCGGGCTGTACTGCCGCTTTTTTATCCCTAGGTCGTCGATCACCATCTTCCGCGCCATTGTTGGTCGCTGCTGCTTGGGTCCCGCTTTCGCTAGTCCCACGCGTCACTCGGCTAGAATGCTTGTATGCGTTTGCTTTGACCCATCGCCGATCTGTGCGCGGCTGGGCGGGATGGGTGGTTGCTCTGCTCGTGTCGGGGATATACCCAGCGGTATGACCTGGCCGAACATGGCGGCTCACAGAGACCAGACGAGTATTTGGTGACTTACTGATGACCCCAACAGCCGATCAGATGGATGACAAGGCCCAAGGCCTAGAAGGCCAGTTCATGTTATGATGGGCCGGATTAAGAAGAAAGGCATAAGAAATATTCTCCTACAAAGCAAGACTAGGACTCCACTTGTAATAGAGTAATCCTAATCCTAATAGGACTAGTCATGTAACCCGCCCCTTCAACATATATAAGGAGGGGCAGGGCACCCCAAGAGGGACAGATAACAAGAAACAATCTCTAGGGCTAGACACAACTAGAGGAGAGCCGGCTTATGCGGCGACACCCTCATGAGCATAATGAGACCCAGCCACAAACAACAGGTAGGGCTATTCCGAATGATGTTTCCCGGGGCCCGAAGCTGTCTAAATTCTTGTCTTGTGTTGCGTCTCTCGATTCCGCTCAACCCCTCTCAAGGTACTACAAAGATGCGTTGGCCTCACGACTAAGTCCTCACACTAGGACATCTGCCGTGACAATTCCACGACAGTTGACAATCATAAACATTTGGAAGTTTTTGGCTTCTAAAGATTGGGTTATCACCCTTACTGCACAGGTATCCTAATTCGGTAGTACGATTCAATATCACAGGAACCGGTTTTTCAAACCGAGTTATATTATTCAAATCTTTAATAGCCAACATGGCTGGATTTTTATTATGGTTATCAATAACCAATATTACGATTGAGGTTTTCAAAGTCGCTTCAGCGCAATGGATATTATTTTATCAATGGATATAATTTATTCTACAATGGAAGGAATAATCCCGAGTCGCTGCAGGCTTATGACCCGGCACTTGGGGGCTACATTATTCAAGTTGAGATTACATTAAATATGCAAGTCCCATGTCACTGCCAGCATGCACCATGGTACTTGGGGGCTAATGCAAAGTCATTTTTACTGGCCTTATTGAAGACCTGACTCATTACATTGTAATGAGCCGGCCCTTGGGGGCTACCAATTGCTCCTGTCAACAATTCAAGGTACACAAGTTTTATTCCATTATATTGAAGGGTCCACTGCTCAGTTGGTAAAGCACAAAGCTCTTAACCTTGTGGACGTGGGGTCAAGCCCCATGATGGGGGTTACATCATATGATGTTCTTTTCAAAAGAAGTATATATAAAGTCCCAGCTCAATATTATCTTACTGAGCCGGCCCTTGGGGGCTACATGTTGTTGTTCAAGTCTATATGATCATATTTATAAAGTCCCTGCTCATTATTGCATAATGACCCGGCCCTTGGGGGCTACACTGGTTGAAGTTTTTTATGAGTATTAGGCGATTACAAGTCCCAGGTTGCTGTAAGCATGACAACCCGGCACATGGGGGCTACATATATGGAGTATTCAGTCTTTACTAGTGACTAAGATGGACAACATGGATTTCTTCAAAGTGGCAGTATTTATATTGAAGCAAGTCTTAAGTCATCACTTTTTTTCTACTCAAGACTTGGGGGCTATAGGTAATATGGATATCAGGGAGAAAATCTTCAAATTCTCAGTTTTGAGTAAACCAGATTGACCCGGTGTCACCAATAATTATGACCCAGCGTCAGCAACAATTATGACCTGGTGCTATCAATATTTACAACCCGCATATTTTGGCAATGATAAACCGGCAAGTTCTACAAGCCGGCTGAAAGTCAGATGAGTTTTTCAAGACCAATATTTTTCAAGCCAACGCTTTGGTAGCCAATTCAAGTGGATTATTTCTTACAACATTTCTCTATAAGATACCAATGTCTGCAAATTGACTCTAAAGCTGGCCTATTGACCCGAATTTCTCAAAAGAAGTATCTGGATTTTTTACATTGACAAAATTGAAACATATCTGCTTAGGGAGATTTGCTATGAGGTCATGAACATGGATATATCAACAAGGAAATGACAAGGACTTAAGGATGATCAAGTATCGGCTTAACCTGTCAAATTTGTTCTTGTGTTTATACCGCAGATTAGTTTAACATGGATAAATCCAAATTAAACTGGGGGCTATTGTCGGGGATATACCCCATGGTATGACCCGGCCGGAAGTATGACCCGGCTGAACTTGGCGGCTCACAGAGATCCGACGAGTATTTGGTGACTTACTGATGACCCCAACGGCGGGTCAGATGGATGACAAGGCCCAAGGCCTAGAAGGCCGGTTCATGTTATGATGGGCCGTATTAAGAAGAAAGGCATAAGGAATATTCTCCTGCAAAGGAAGCAAGACTAGGACTCCACTTGTAATAGAGTAATCCTAATCCTAATAGGACTAGTCATGTAACCCGCCCCTTCAACATATATAAGGAGGGGCAGGGCACCCCTAGAGGGACAGATAACAAGAAACAATCTCTAGGGCTAGACACAACTAGAGGAGAGCCGGCTTATGCGGCGACTCCCTCATGAGCATAATTAGACCCAGCCACAAACAGCAGGTAGGGCTCTTCCGGATGATGTTTCCTGGGGCCCGAAGCTGTCTAAATCCCTGTCTTGTGTTGCGTCTCTCGATTCCGCTCAACCCCTCTCAAGCTACTACAAAGATGCGTTGGCCTCACGACTAAGTCCTCACACTAGGACATCTGCCGTGACAATTCCACGAAAGTTGACAATCATAAACATTTGGAAGTTTTTGGCTTCTAAAGATTGGGTTATCACCCTTACTGCACAGGTATCCTAAACCGACAGTATGATTCAATATCACAGGAACCGGTTTTTCAAACCGAGTTATATTATTCAAATCTTTAATAGCCAACATGGCTGGATTTTTATTATGGTTATCAATAACCAATATTACGATTGAAGTTTTCAAAGTCGCTTCAGCGCAATGGATATTATTTTATCAAGGGATATAATTTATTCTACAATGGAAGGAATAGTCCCGAGTCACTGCAGGCTTATGACCCGGCACTTGGGGGCTACATTATTCAAGTTGAGATTACATTAAATATGGAAGTCTCATGTCACTGCCGGCATGCACCATGGTACTTGGGGGCTAATGCAAATTTATTTTTACTAGCCTTATTGAAGACCTGACTCATTACATTGTAATGAGACGGCCTTTGGGGGCTACCAATTGCTCCTGTCAACAATTCAAGGTACACAAGTTTTATTCCATTATATTGAAGGGTCCACTGCTCAGTTGGTAAAGCACAAAGCTCTTAACCTTGCGGACGTGGGTTCAAGCCCCATGATGGGTGTTACATCATATGATGTTCTTTTGAAAAGAAGTATATATAAAGTCCCAGCTCAATATTATCTTATTGAGCCGGCCCTAGGGGGCTACACGTTGTTGTTCAAGTCTATATGATCATATTTATAAAGTCCCTGCTCATTATTGCATAATGACCCGGCCCTTGGGGGCTACACTGGTTGAAGTTTTTTATGAGTATTAGGCAATTACAAGTCCCATGTTGCTGCAAGCATGACAACCCGGCACATGGGGGCTACATATATGGAGTATTCTGTCTTTACTAGTGACTAAGATGGACAACATGGATTTCTTCAAAGTGGCAGTATTTATATTGAAGCAAGTCTTAAGTCATCACTTTTTTTCTACTCAAGACTTGGGAGCTACAGGTAATATCGATATAAGGGAGAAAATCATCAAATTCTCAGTTTTGAGTAAACCACATTGACCCGGTGTCACCAATAATTATGACCCGGCGTCGGCAACAATTATGACCTGGTGCTATCAATATTTACAACCCGCATATTTTGGCAATGATAAACCGGCAAGTTCTACAAGCCGGCTGAAAGTCAGATGAGTTTTTCAAGACCAATATTATTTAAGCCAACGCTTTGGTAGCCAATTCAAGTGGATTATTTCTTACAATATTTCTCTATAAGATAACAATGTCTACAAATTGACTCTGAAGCTCGCCTATTGACCCGGATTTCTCAAAAGAAGTATCTGGATTTTTTACATTGACAAAATTGAAACATATCAGCTAAGGGAGATTTGCTATGAGGTCATGAACATGGATATATCAACAAGGAAATGACAAGGACTTAAGGATGATCAGGTGTCGGCTTAACCTGTCAAATTTGTTCTTGTGTTTATACCGCAGATTAGTTTAACATGGATAAATCCAAATTAAACTGGGGGCTATTGTCGGGGATATACCCCGTGGTATGACCCAGCCAGAAGTATGACCCGGCTGAACTTGGCCGCTCATAGAGACCCGGCAAGTATTTGGTGACTTACTGATGACCGCAACGGCGGGTTAGATGGATGATAAGGCCCAAGGCCTAGAAGGCCGGTTCATGTTATGATGGGCCAGATTAAGAAGAAAGGCATAAGGAATATTCTCCTAGAAAGGAAGCAAGACTAGGACTCCACTTGTAATAGAGTAATCCTAATCCTAATAGGACTAGTCATGTAACCTGCGCCTTCAACATATATAAGGAGGGGCAGGGCACCCCAAGAGGGACAGATAACAAGAAACAATCTCTAGGGCTAGACACAACTAGAGGAGAGCCGGCTTATGCGGTGACTCCCTAATGAGCATAATGAGACCCAGCCACAAACAACAGGTAGGGCTATTCCGGATGATGTTTCCCGGGGCCCGAAGCTGTCTAAATCCTTGTCTTGTGTTGCGTCTCTCAATTCCGCTCAACCCCTCTCAAGCTACTACAAAGATGTGTTGGCCTCACGACTAAGTCCTCACACTAGGACATCTGTCGTGACAATTCCACGACAGTTGATAATCATAAACATTTGGAAGTTTTTGGCTTCTAAAGATTGGGTTATCACCCTTACTTCACAGGTATCCTAAACCGGCAGTACGATTGAATATAACAGGAACCGGTTTTTCAAATTGAGTTATATTATTCAAATCTTTAATAGACAACATGGCTGGATTTTTATTATGGTTATCAATAACCAATATTACGATTGAGGTTTTCAAAGTCGCTTCAGCGGAATGGATATTATTTTATCAATGGATATAATTTATTCTACAATGGAAGGAATAGTCCCGAGTCGTTGCAGGCTTATGACCCGACACTTGGGGGCTACATTATTCAAGTTGAGATTACATTAAATATGCAAGTCCCATGTCACTGCCAGCATGCACCATGGTACTTGGGGGCTAATGCAAAGTCATTTTTACTGGCCTTATTGAAGACCTGACTCATTACATTGTAATGAGCCGGCCCTTGGGGGCTACCAATTGCTCCTGTCAACAATTCAAGGTACACAAGTTTTATTCCATTATATTGAAGGGTCCACTGCTCAGTTGGTAAAGCACAAAGCTCTTAACCTTGTGGACGTGGGGTCAAGCCCCATGATGGGGGTTACATCATATGATGTTCTTTTCAAAAGAAGTATATATAAAGTCCCAGCTCAATATTATCTTACTGAGCCGGCCCTTGGGGGCTACATGTTGTTGTTCAAGTCTATATGATCATATTTATAAAGTCCCTGCTCATTATTGCATAATGACCCGGCCCTTGGGGGCTACACTGGTTGAAGTTTTTTATGAGTATTAGGCGATTACAAGTCCCAGGTTGCTGTAAGCATGACAACCCGGCACATGGGGGCTACATATATGGAGTATTCAGTCTTTACTAGTGACTAAGATGGACAACATGGATTTCTTCAAAGTGGCAGTATTTATATTGAAGCAAGTCTTAAGTCATCACTTTTTTTCTACTCAAGACTTGGGGGCTATAGGTAATATGGATATAAGGGAGAAAATCTTCAAATTCCCAGTTTTGAGTAAACCAGATTGACCCAGTGTCACCAATAATTATGACCCGGCGTCGGCAACAATTATGACCTCGTGCTATCAATATTTACAACCCGCATATTTTGGCAATGATAAACCAGCAAGTTCTACAAGCCGGCTGAAAGTCAGATGAGTTTTTCAAGACCAATATTTTTTAAGGCAACGCTTTGGTAGCCAATTCAAGTGGATTATTTCTTACAATATTTCTCTATAAGATACCAATGTCTGCGAATTGACTCTGAAGCTGGCCTATTGACCCGGATTTCTCAAAAGAAGTATCTGGATTTTTTAAATTGACAAAATTGAAACATATCTACAAAGGGAGATTTGCTATGAGGTCATGAACATGGATATATCAACAAGGAAATGACAAGGACTTAAGGATGATCAGGTGTCGGCTTAACCTGTCAAATTTGTTCTTGTGTTTATACCGCAGATTAGTTTAACATGGATAAATCCAAATTAAACTGGGGGCTATTGTCGGGGATATACCCCGCGGTATGACCCGGCCGGAAGTATGACCCGGCTGAACTTGGCGGCTCACAAAGACCCGACGAGTATTTGGTGAGTTACTGATGACCCCAACGGCGGGTCAGATGGATGACAAGGCCCAAGGCCTAGAAGGCCAGTTCATGTTATGATGGGCCGGATTAAGAAGAAAGGCATAAGGAATATTCTCCTACAAAGGAAGAAAGACTAGGACTCCACTCGTAATAGAGTAATCCTAATCCTAATAGGACTACTCATGTAACCCGCCCCTTCAACATATATAAGGAGGGGCAGGGCACCCCAAGAGGGATAGATAACAAGAAACAATCTCTAGGGCTAGACACAACTAGAGGAGAGCCGGCTTATGCGGCGACTCCCTCATGAGCATAATGAGACCCAGCCACAAACAGCATGTAGGGCTATTCCGGATGATGTTTCCCGGGGCCCAAAGGTGTCTCAATCCTTGTCTTGTGTTGCGTCTCTCGATCCCGCTCAACCCCTCTCAAGCTACTACAAAGATGCGTTGGCCTCACAACTAAGTCCTCACGCTAGGACATCTGCCGTGACAACTCCACGACAGCTCGGGTTGGTGGTTCGGCTGCATTCGCTCTGGCGTTCGTGTGCTCTGCCGCGTGATGCTGACTGTGGGACAGGCGCTGGGACGGGGCCACTGGTCCGTTGCTCATTGGTTTATTACTAGATTTATACTTGCATGTGGCCTCGCTGGTGGCCTATTACTGTTCCCTACGCGTGGGCGGGGCCAATGGACGTGCGTGTGGTGCAGCGTGGGCCCGCGTGACCGGCATGTGCGTCGGCGGTTCGCATTCTGGCGGGTGCCCTCTATGGGGTCGTTGTAGCCTATGACAGTTGGCTCTCGAACCCCTGGTCCCGGCAGGCAGGCCGCGTATCGATGCATGTGTGGTGGGTTCCCATGCGCCTCTGTGAGGATTGCCCCTTCCATCGCGGTGGCCGGGGGGCTTTTCTCTCTGATTTTCCCCTCTCCTCCTTCTATCCCTCATTTCCTCCACGCCGCTTTGTTCGCTCGCTTTCGTCCATGCTTCCACGCTGCCGCGTCCTCTCCTGTTCGCCTGCCTTCATCCAGTTAGACTACCTTATGTTGCGATTCTCGCCATGGCCGCGCGTTCCTCCATGGGTGGTGTTGGTTGAGGTTCATCCTCTTATCCTTTCCCTGTTCGTTTCTGCCGTTCCTTCTCCTGTTTACGGACTTGCTTTGCTTGTCTTTGCTTGTCTTTGCTCCACTGGTGCGCAGTTTGCTGCCGATTTTCCCGTTGGCTCTTGCGTGGGAGCGTGCGCCATTACGTTCTTGCTGTCCAGGTTAGTACTTGCCTCTTCTACCTCTGTGTGGACATATGCCTTTGAGGTGTTTGTTGAAATGGTTGGGTGCTGCTCGATAGGATGGTTGCCTGCTACCGTGTGTTCTGCTTTGCCATTTTCGCGTTCCATTATTTGTGCATGTGCATGCTTCATGCTGTTCGTCAGCGGCTAATATGAGTATAGTTTGTGTTTTAGGTTGTTTTCAGGTTGGTCGGCTGTTCATCCATGTTCGCTTGCTGGCGGCTCTTCCGGTTGTGCTTCGTCATTCTGGTAATGTGCTTCTCTTTTGCCCGTTTGTCTCTATTTCTGGATTGTCGAGCGATGCATTGCTTAGTGATAGCCCGAAAGATTAGGTCTGAGAAGATGTCGTGCTTAGTCCATTTTGTTTGGTTACTGCCTTTGCGGTGGCCCTGAAGGTTTAGACTTCTTGTGTTTGTTACTTTGCTTGAAAAACACGGTGGTTGAGGTTGATTGATGGTCCTTTGCTTCCTGCATGTCTACAGTTTGATTGCTTAGTGATTAAAAGCTGCTATAGATATAGTGGATGGTGTTTTGGCATGCTAAGTGATGTTGTTTCCTTTGGTTAAAAGAAGAATTGTTCTAGTGCCATCGTGTAGCTCTGCACTTGTTTAGTACCTTTGATGGAATATATATGTGTTCTGTGACTTGTTGTGTTCTGATGGTTCTGTCTGCATTTATTTTGTAGGTTGGAAAAGCTGATCTGTTTCTCAATCTGTGACCTACTGCTGCTCCTCAAGGTTTGCTCTCCTTTTCCATTGCATGTCAGTTACCTGTGGGTTCAGATGTATTTACTTGTATGTGCATGTTATCATGGTTGTTGATGTACTGATAATCTCACTATTTCGGATCTGCTCCGGGGGTCGTGTTATTTTTTAGCTTTTTTTATAATTTCGTTGCGTGTGAGAAGGATGTGTACTCTTATTTCAACTATTATACCCATTTTGGAAGCCGTGGTGGCTCGGTGTTCTTTGTCGGCGCTTTTGTATCTGTGTGAGGTCACGGAGGATGGGTCCATTCTTGCTGGGGTAGAACTGGAGCTTCCAGGGGATAGTTCTGCTCCGGTTCTGCGATGAGAATTTTTTTGGAGCTTAGTATGGTGTGGTTTTGTCCATGCTTATGAACAGGCTGCCCTCCAGGCCATAAGTTTTTTGCAGTGTTTGTATGGGTTTGTGGTTCAAGACTATAATTATGACTGTATGATGGCCTATAGGAGCTCCCTTCGTTCTTCCATAACGGTTGCAGTCTCTGCCATTCGGCGTGTTGGTCACTTAGAGAGAGAGAGCTATTGCGCTTGCGCCATACGTCTGCGGAGACGGAGATAAATCCAGATGTTGGCCCTGTTCTGGTCCAGTTTGACTGGGGTCTACTGTGCTCTCAGATGCTTTCCTCTCTTCAATCTCTTTAGCTATCTTTTCTTGGCTTCTTGTTTGGGCCTACGTGCCTGCTTTGTACTGAATTGGTTCCTTCCTCTAATGCAATAAAGTCCTTGGGCTTTCTATATGGCTCTTACAGTGTCTTCTTTCTGTGTTTTGCAAGACTAAAAAGAATAGTCTTCTTCTTCTTCTTCTTCTTCAGATTCAATGCTCTTCCCACGTGCCCAAATAATAAATATGTTACTTGTTTGTTCATTCTTCCTCGGCTGGTTCTCTGGTCTTTGGACCACCGCCTTCTCTTATAGAGAAAAAACTAGCACGGGCTTTAGAGGACCCTGTTCCTTTTGGGCTTCTGGTTCTTCATGGGCTTTTGGGAAGGTATTTCTTGGGCCATGAACTTTAGAGAATCTTGTTCGTTTGGAAAGGTGTTTCGTGGACTTGCTCTCTCTCTCTCTCTCTCTTGTTTTTTCCCTGCTCGGATTTGTTTGATGGCCTTTTCCTTTTGCCTATGTATTTTAAAAAATGCTTACAGTTTACTTTTAGGATGCCTCTCCCTTTCATTAACAAAATAGTTCCATGCCCTTTATAGAGCCTTGTCTTTTGAAGTCTGTTCCTGGGTCTAGGTGTATGCCTTCTTGCTGTTTAATGCGCCTGATTAGATTGCCTTTCTTTATGTTACATTCCTGTTGCAGTGTGTTATGGTTGTTCTATTCTTCATGTCGTTCCTGTGAGTCATGCCTCAACACCGTTCTGTTCGTCGTAAGGCCAGTTCAAGCACCAGTCAAGCACCTCCACGCCGTGTTGTTTGACGAAGGCTGTCTTTCTGTGACTCGTCGTTGCCCTACATATCCTCAGGCCTGCCTAAAAGAAAATGTACAGGGTGCCCTTTTAAAATAGGTCCTTTTCCTTTATGGGTGTGCCTCCTGCACTCTCTCGATTCCTCTTCGTACCTGTGACATGCCCTTTGTTTTTTTAGATGATGGTTTCTTCCCCGTTCTTAGTCCAGAAATTACGTCCCGTAATAGAAAGAGATGCAGGGTGGTTGTTGATAGACTTAGGGGAAAGGGGCTTTCCATTGGATCACCCTTAAGTGCTGACTGGGTTGGATTCACGGCTGAGGAGTCTGAGATGCTGAAAGGTA
Organism: Triticum aestivum; assembly: GCF_018294505.1. NCBI lineage: Eukaryota > Viridiplantae > Streptophyta > Magnoliopsida > Poales > Poaceae > Triticum > Triticum aestivum. The sequence goes on along the minus strand of NC_057812.1, from coordinate 422,196,943 downwards.
TGTTGAGTGCCGATATGCCTAGAAACTATCATATAATGCATTGCTGATTTACCATTGTTACTGAGTCAAGATAACTTTGCAGCTGGGTACCGAAAGAGATCTTTCTACGCAACCGGATGAAGATACACCCTTTGGACGTCACTTGAAGGAAGTCACTAGATATCTGAACAGAGGAGTACCAAGCTTCACCGGAACCTACAACGCCACTTTACCTGAAGAAGAGCGCTGGATGATTCAAGTTCAAGTTCCAGGAAGGACGTTCATGCCAGTCACTGAGCCCATAGAGTTTTCTTTTGATGCACCAACTTGGAGTCTAGGAAAGAGCATGGCAGCTCACATCGCCATGGGACGCATTGGAGAAGTCTACCGCAAAGATCTCAAGGATACTATCTACCAGATTTATGGGTGCCGAGATGAGCACTGGGAGATGATCAGCACCAGAAAGGATATATCAATTGCAGCTTTTATCCAGGAATTAAACCAGCACATTCGACGTTAGGAGAACCAGATGTGCGCCGACATGATAGACCTGAAGAAGGCAAGGACAAGAATCAAAGAACTGGAGGAAGAACTCAAGGCTACACGTGAAGAATATGAAGAAGAAATTCAAGTATTAGTGGATAAGAATGCCGACCTAACAATGAAGATCGGGATATTTATGGGAGGCCCTACACCAGTAGATGAAGATGAAGAACCCAAGGAGATTCGCCCGAAAGACTACATCATCATCGATGACACCGACTCGGATCCAGATGATAGCGATGATGACTATGTTGATGAAGCCAGAGCAGATATCATGGAGTCTGCAACCGAGGAATATTTCTAGTAGACCACCTCATCAGTAGTAGTAGTCCACCATGTAAATACAGTAGTCCGAGAACTTTTGCGATAGTTAGATCGATTGTATGCCCTTGTTTGATTGAATGAAGTGAAATGTTTGCTTTTGCCTCATGTGCATATGGGTAGTGTTTTCTCTTTAGACCCCCTCTATTCTTAAATCTCATCTTTTCTAAACCCTCAGATGCCTCCGAGACATGACCCCGGATTTACCTTTCCACCGGAGCTCACTCAGTTGATCCAGCAGCAGAACACATTGATGTAGTTGCTAGTCCAGAATCAGAATCAGGGGAACAATAACAACAACCCACCACCACCACCACCACCTGTTGATCACTTAGCCCGTTTTCTTAGGCTGAATCCGCCGGTGTTTTCCAGTAGCACCGAGCCGATAGTAGCAGATGATTCGCTCCGCAAGACAGCTAGAGAGTTGACCACAGCAGGATGCATAGATGCGGAGAAGGTGAAGTTTGCCGCACATCAGCTTGAAGGACCTGCATCATCATGGTGGGAGAATTTCACAGCCACTTTCCCTGTCGACACTGTCACATGGGACCAGTTTCAGCAGGCTTTTCGAACTGCCCATGTTTCAGCAGGAGCTATGGCCTTGAAGAAGCGAGAGTTTCGCAACTTGCGCCAAGGAGGACGGACAGTTGGCCAGTATGTGGAGGACTTTAGTAAATTAGCACGTTATGCCCCAGTTGACATTGCTACGGATGCAGCTAAGCAGGAGAAGTTTCTGGAAGGACTGAATGATGAGTTGAGCATGCAGTTGATGGTAGCAACCTTCAACAACTACCAGGAGTTGGTAGATCGTGCTCTTATGATTGAAGGGAAGCAGCAGCAAATTGAAAATCGCAAGAGGAAGTATGCACAAGGAAAGTACAATTCAGGAGCTCAGCAGAAGCCACGATTTACCCCTAGACCGGGAGGACATTTTCAGCATACCCATGGAGGAGGTAGCTTGCACAATCACAATGGCCCCAGGAATGGTAATGGTAATGGAGGAAGCAACGGCCAGAACCGTACCAACCCATCAACCCCAGCCAAGAAAGACCTGAGCCAAGTCACTTCCTTTAAGTGCCAGAAGACCGGACATTATGCCAATGAATGTCCTGAATCACAAAATGGAAATGGCAATGGAAGCTCTGGGAAGAAGCCGAATCCTTTCAACAGGGGATAGGTGAACCCCGTTAGTGTGGAGGAGGTTGAAGAACAGCCGAATGCAGTAATCGGTAAGTTTTTGGTTAAGTCAATTACTGCACTCGTTCTTTTCGATACTGGTGCATCGCATTCATACATATCCAGGGGATTTGTGGATAAGTATAAACTGCCAACCCAAGCCCTTAGGTCACCCATGTTAGTAACCTCGCCTGGAGCAGAATATACGGCTAGTCTATGGTGTGTGATCGGCTACCATTAAGGATTGGTAACTATGTTTTCCCCTCAGACCTAATAGTATTGGAATCCCAGGGATTAGATGTAATATTAGGCATGGATTGGTTATCAAAGTATGAAGGGAATATTGAATGTGCTAGTAAGTCAATTTTTCTTACCACCTCAGAAGAGAGAAGGATCAGGTATGTATCCCGACATGTGCCAAAGAGGACTCAAGTAAATTGCTTAACAGGAGTTGTGCAGGAGGAAGTACCAGTAGTAAAGGATTTCCCCGAAGTATTTCCAGAAGAGTTGCCAGGCATGCCACCGGATAGAGATAGTGAGTTTTTGATTGAGCTATTGCCAGGCACAGGGCCAATATTAAAGAGACCATATAGGATGCCTACAAAGGATTTGGTGGAAATTAAGAAGCAAATTAAGGAGTTACTAGATAAAGGTTATATTCGCCCAAGTTCTTCACCTTGGGGATCGCCAGTACTTCTAGTGGAGAAGAAGGATGGATCGTTAAGGATGGTTGTCGATTATCGAGGATTGAATGAAATAACCATCAAGAACAAGTACCCACTACTGATGATCAATGATCTGTTTGATCGATTGCAAGGAGCTAAGGTATTTTCCAAGATCGATCTGCGATCAGGATACCACCAGTTGAAGATTCGGGAACAGGATATACCCAAGACAGCTTTTACCACCAGGTATGGGCTGTATGAGTATACTGTTATGTCATTTGGTCTGACTAACGCACCTGCATATTTTATGAACATGATGAACAAGGTGTTTATGGAGTTCTTGGATAAGTTCGTCGTAGTGTTCATTGATGATATCCTGGTTTACTCGAAGAATGAAGAGGAGCATAAGGAACATTTGCATTTGGTTCTTGGAAAGCTTAGAGAACAACAATTATATGCCAAGTTTAGCAAATGTGAGTTTTGGTTGAAGGTAGTTGGATTTCTCAGACACGTTATATCTGGAGAAGGTATAGCAGTAGACCCCACTAAAGTTGATACCATGACCAAGTGGGAGGCACCAACCACCGTGGGAGAGATCCGGAGTTTTCTTGGACTCGCAGGATACTACCGGAGGTTTATTGAGAATTTCTCGAAGATTGCGAAGCCTATGACGGAGTTGTTGAAGAAGGATACCAAGTTCATATGGACGGAGGAATGTGAGGCTAGTTTTCAGGAGTTGAAGAAACGCTTGGTTACTTCACCAGTGTTGATTTTGCCAGACCAGACCAAGGATTATGAGGTGTATTGCGACGCTTCACGTCGAGGACTTGGATAAGTGCTTATGCAGGAAGGGAAAGTTGTTTCATATGCCTCACGACAGCTTAATCCTCATGAGTTGAATTATGCTATGCATGATTTGGAGTTAGCAGCCGTAGTGCATGCACTGAAGACTTGGAGACATTTTCTGATTGGAAACCATTGCGAGGTGTATACGGATCATAAGAGTTTGAAGTATATTTTCACACAGAAGGAGTTGAATCTCAGACAAAGGAGATGGTTGGAGCTCATCAAGGATTATGATATGAAATTGCATTATCACCCCGGAAAGGCTAATGTAGTAGGTAACGCATTAAGCCGTAAGAGCCATGTCAACACCCTAATGTCGGGAGAATTACCAAGGGAGTTAGCCGAAAATCTTCGAGAGTTATGTTTAGAAATAGTCCCGAGAGGCTACATAGCAGCATTGGCGATTGAGTCTACATTGATGGATAAAATCAGAGAAGCCCAAAGGACTGACAAGGAGATTGCTTCTATTAAGGAGAAAATTAGCAAAGGAAAAGCTAAGGGATTTCGTGAGGATGAGCATGATACGCTATGGTTTGAAGACCGCGTCTGTGTACCAAATGATCCGGAGATTAGAAAGCTAATTCTGCAAGAGGCCCATGATTCACCATATTCGATTCACCCAGGAAATACCAAGAAGTATTTGGATGTGAAGGATATTTTCTGGTGGACTGTAATGAAGAATGATATTGCGGAGTACGTAGCAGTTTGTGATGTATGTCAGAGAGTGAAGGCAGAGCATCAGAAGCGAGCAGGATTGCTACAACCATTGCCGATACCCGAATGGAAGTGGGATAAGCTAGGCATGGATTTTATTACAGGATTGCCCAGAACACGTTCAGGCTACGACTCGATATGGGTTGTAGTCGATCGTTTGACAAAGGTAGCCCACTTCATTCCAGTGAAGACTACCTATACTAGTGCAAAGTTGGAAAAGATATACATGACCGGGATCGTATGTCTGCATGGAGTTCTGAGGAGCATTGTATCGGATAGAGGAACCTAGTTTACTTCAAAGTTCTGGAATCAGTTGCATGAGAATTTGGGAACCATAGTAGAGTTTAGCACAACTTTCCACCCGCAGACAGATGGATAGACTGAGAGAGTCAACCAGATCTTGGAGGATATGCTAAGAGCTTGTGCGCTAGATTGCGGATCTAGTTGGGATGAGAATTTGCCATATGCAGAGTTCTCTTATAACAACAGCTACCAATCCAGTTTGAAGATGGCCCCTTTTGAAGCCTTGTACGGAAGGAGGTGCAGGACCCCATTGTCCTGGGATGAAGTTGGAGATCGCCAGTTGTTTGGACCGGATCTGATAAAGGAATCTGAACAGAAAGTGAAATTAATTCGCGACAGACTAAAGGTAGCTCAATCCAGGCAGAAGAGTTCTGCAGACTCTAAACGCAAGGAGACAGGTTACAAAGTCGGAGACCGAGTTTATCTTCGAGTATCACCACTTCGAGGAGTTAAGCGCTTTGGAGTTAAGGGAAAAGTAGCGCCACATTTTGTAGGCCCATACAAAGTGTTGGAACGTATGGGAGAAGAAGCCTACAAGTTGGAATTACCCGAAGGACTGTCAGGAGTTCACGACGTGTTTCATGTATCCCAGTTGAAGAAGTGCCACACAGAGATGGCTGACATACCGCTGAGGGATACGGTACCACTGGAAGCAATTCAGTTGGACGGTGATTTGACCTATGAGGAGAAACCAGTTAAGATTCTAGAGTATGCCAGTCAAGTCACCCGCAGCAAGGTTATCAAGTTTTGCAAGGTTCAGTGGAGCCACCACACGGAGGATGAAGCCACTTGGGAACGAGAGGAAGATTTGCTGAAGGACCACCCTCACCTATTTTCTAGCCAACCCAAATCTCGAGGGTGAGATTCATCTTAAGGGGGGTAGGTTTGTAACATCCCAAATTTTCAATTTGGAATGTTATAGACTAGATCATCATTGCATATCATATTTATTTCATTTTGGTTGATCCTAGAATTTTTTCGCAACTCAAGGACCCTCGGAGAGAGTTGGGGATTTCGTTATTTTCATATTTGAGTTGTCTCAAAGTTTGAAAATAGGATCATTTGATTTTATTTATTTTATCTTCAATAATTTCTATTACAAAAATAATGAGAAAGGGAATAAAATGACTTTCCTAAAATAAAGAAATATTGAGGATTTAATAAAAAATCAAATAAGATTTTTTGGTTTTATTTGCTTTTTATTTGAATTTAGGAAAATGCACGTTTTTCAAAATTGCATTTAGGCCCCAAATAAATGTTCATCTTGTGCGGCTTGATTTTAGAATCCGGGGAAAAATTTATTTCGGGATTTTTGGAGTCCGTTTAGTATTTCTTTTATTTGTTTTTCTGCGCGGAATTAATTTAAAAAAAGTCCGAACCGACTCCGGGCCGTACCCGAGTGGGACTCCGCCCGGGGCAGCCTTTAAATAGCGCCGCCCGAGCCCCGCCGCAGCCCACCAGCCCACCCGCACCCTAACGCTAACCC
>NC_057812.1:422141035-422190482 GCF_018294505.1 Triticum aestivum | reverse complement strand
GTGGTTTATTTTTTTTAGATTTTGTTTTTATTAGATCGGTTTTATTTTCGGTTTAGTCTATTTAGTGAGCGTTCGCCCGTTCGTTCGTTTTAACGAACTTGTTCGTCGTTTAGATCCAGTTAACGAACGTTCATTCATTAAACTATTTGTCGTTTTCTTTTTCTCGGATTAAATCCGCGATTTTTCTGATCGCGATTTCTGATTTGATTTTAGTTTTAGTATAACTTTTTGCTCGTTTATCGGAATCAGGTGATTCAAGCACCTGGAGTTTCGTCTCGAAACCCTCTTTCCGTTTAACCAACTTAAAAAAGTTTTTGTTTCTGTAAAAATTGCCCTAGATCCAAAATAGTAATCGAAGCCTTTTTCTTTTATCGTTTGTCTTTCGTTGCTTCGTTCGATTTGATTCTTTTTGCCAACCGGAGTTCTTAAGTTGAACTTTCTGGTTAGATCTCTTATTTGAGTTTTACCTGTGCATTAGTTGAGTACTTATTGTATGTTTGTTTGTTTGCGATAGAGTACCCAGAGTGCGCCGCTTGTTACTTCGAATCACTAGGTTTCCCGGATCATCAGCAAGGCAAGTAACACTTTGATCATACCTTCTACTACCCAGTTTTATTGCATTAGATCAATCTCTACACATTGCATGATTAGGATCTAATTAAATTGTGGGTTTGGGAAGTAGTTGAGGTAGTACCTATTACCTGTTTATTATCAAACCTTGGGAGTTACTTCTATGTTTCCTTACTATTGCTATGCTATGCTAGTAGACGTGGATTGGGTGAGTGATATCCATGACAGATGTGAGATTTCTTTTAAATCAATGGTTTATCTAAGGTGGCAACTTAAATACACATCTGGGTGGATTGAGGTACCTGGGTATTCCAGGATTGCCTGTTTTCTTTTGGACCGCCACCCAGGCTCAAAGGGATCATGAGATTATTCATGCTAGAAACTTTCGTGTGCAGCCACAAGCTATTATGGGCTCTAGCATAGTTGACTAAGTCGTGCGAACTCTTACAGTGGTAGACTAGCAGATGTAGGGGATGTAGGTGGTACGGTCTACCCGATCGTAAGGTGCTAGCGCTTCTGAAAGACTATGTCTCGGTCATCTGTTTCTCAAACACCCTGTAGTGCGAGAAATCCAACGGAGGAGATCGAGTCTTGTGGGGAAAAGTGCGCAAACCTCTGCAGAGTGTATAAACTAATCATGGTTAGCCGTGTCCCCGGTTATGGACATCTTGAGTATCTAGTACTTGGATTATCATGTGAATCTCAACATGTTACTATAAAATTAAGTTTGACGGGTTTGTTTAATGATGTTTAATTGGGATTGAGAATGCTGTCAACCATTCTCAATGTTTAACAACCACCATGATAGTTAAATAAATTTATTCCTTTGCAGTAGGGAAAAATTGGCTTTTCGCAAAACTGTAACCATAGAGCTTTGCACCAGCCAAATATGCATATAGTATAGCTGTTTCATTCCATTACTCTCTATGTGTTACCTTGCCAGCATATTCCATGTGCTGGCCCATTTTCGGGCTGCAACGTTAATGTTGCAGACTTTTCAGACGATGATTAAGGAGTTTTAGGTCGTGGTTCTATACTAAGTGATGCCGTTGGAGTTGATGGACTCACTTATCTTCTAAGCCTTCCGCTATTATCGTTATTAGATGGCCTTAAGCCATATTTATTGTAATAAGTTCTCTATTGAGACACTCAATGTAATAAGTGTGTGATTGCTACTCTGTCATAAATCCTTCAAGTACTGTGTGGTGTCAGCATTACTAATCCAGGGATGACACCGGAGCATAGAGATTGGACCATTTGATGTCTGGTCGCTACACCTATAATCCCAAGTGGCCTAAGATAACAGAAGCCCTATGTTTTGAGCCTGGCCAGATGCCTTCAGACAGGGCAGATCTTCCGGTCAGGGTTTATCACATGAAGGTCAATGATTATATTCATGATATTAAGAGTGGAGAGGCCTTTGGTCTTGTCGTAGCGGGTAAAACCTGCTTTGCGATTCCTCTCATCTCTTTTCTTCTGTTCTTTTACACCTCAGCTCATGATTGTTTTTTATCCCTTTGTCCACAGTACTGCACACCATGGAGTTCGAGAAAAGAGGGCTTCCTCATGCCCATATCCTTATCTGGCTTGATAGAAAAAAATGTGAGGTTAGTCCTGCTTTAATCGACTCTTTTATATCGACTTCCATCCCTGATCCTGTTGCGGATCCTCTTGGATATGTTCTTGTTTCTGAACACATGATGCATGTCCCTTGCGCGGAAGATGGTGTTAAATGTCCTTGCATGAAAGATGGATTGTGTTCAAAAAAATTCCTAAGTCATTTCAGCTTGAGACCTCTCTAGATGATAGTGGATTCCCTGTGTATAGTCGCCCAGACGACGGCCGTTTTATAGTTAAAAAAAGGTCTGTCTTGATAATAGGCATGTTGTTCCTTATAATCTGCTCATACTAAAAAAATACCAAGCGCATATTAACGCTGAGTGGTGCAATAAAACCCATGTCATCAAGTATCTTTATAAGTATGTTACAAAGGGTCCTGATTTTTCAAAAACTTTGTTTGAAAGCATCAAAAACAAGCATGGTATTGAGATTGATGAGACCATGGAATATAGACAATGCCGTTACATATGTGATAAAGATGGTTTCTGGAGGATATATGGCTTTGATATACACAGTAAGATGCCTTCTGTTGAAAGATTGCATGTGCATTTATTAAATAAACACATGGTGCGTTTCAATGTTAAAGCAAACCTGAAGTCAGTTGCTGACGATGCATGGCTACAGAGAACAATGTTAAGTGAGTGGTTTGTAGCTAATAGATGCCATGCAAATGCTAGGTCTCTTACTTATTATGACTTCCCAACCAAATGGACTTGGCTCGCAAGCAAAAAACAATGGATTCCTAAGACCTCGAGCTATAGAATTGGTAGAATTTATTCTGTTCACCGTACAACTGGAGAACTTTTCTATCTTAGAATGCTCCTGATGGTTGTCAAAGGTGCCATGTCTTATACGGATGTTAGAACTTATAATGGGATTGTGTATGAGACCTTTAAGGAGGCATGTGCCACTAGGGGCTTGCTTGGAGATGATCTTGAATGGTATAGTGCGTTTGATGAGGCTTTGACCTGGGGTATGGGAGATCAGCTGCACATGCTTTTCGTTACAATCCTTGTCCATTGTGGTGCTAACAATGAAAATGCTTTCTTCGAAAAATATTGGTCACACTTAGCTGAGGATATTAAGTACAATATCAAGAGCTCTTTTCACGATGATAATCATGGTGTACCTGCTAATGAGCTAAGGGGCATCTTGCTTGATAAGTTGACAGTTCTATTTAGTAAAAATGGTTCTAATATTCTAGACCACAGGCTGCCATTAAAGACTACATATGATGATAACTCTGATGACAATGACATGATAACTGATGAACTATCTGTTGATCCTAAAAGTGAACTACTAAAGGCAGAAACCATGTACAACCAATTAAATCCAGATTAACTCCTAGCTTATAAGAATATTATCGACAGAGTTGTGTCTGGAATACCTGGCTTTTTCTTTGTTTCTGGATATGGTGGAACTGGGAAAACTTTTCTCTGGAGTTCCATAATTGCTTATCTTAGAGGTAAAGGAAGGATTGTTCTCACAGTTGCATCTTCTGGGGTTGCAACACTTCTTTTGCCTGGAGGTAGGACTGCTCATTCTAGGTTTAAAATACCAATTAGTCTAGATGACAATGGAACATGTGATATAAAAAGATCTAGCAAATTAGCAGAGATGGTCGAATCAGCCTCCCTAATAATATGGGATGAGGCTTTAATAACGCATCGTAGATGTTTTGAGGCTTTGGATCGTAGCTTACGTGATATTCTGTCTACCGACGATCCTTCTAGAGCTGGCATGCCTTTTGGTGGTAAGGTTATGGTTCTGGGTGGCGATTTGAGACAGATTTTACCAGTCATTGAGGGTGGGACTCGCTCATAGGTTATAAATGCTGCTATAAGAAATTCATCTCTATGGCGTTTTATAGAGGTTCTACATCTTAACATAAACATGTGTTTGGTTGTGCAAACAACAGATCCTGTTTTTACAAGCTGGGATAGCTTCTTTTGCTGGTTGGATCTTGAGTATTGGTGATGGTACAGTGCCTTGTGTTACTAGAAAAGGGGAGTGTGAGCCAAGTTGGGTAACAATTCCTGATGATATGTTGATCCATTCTAAGGATAATATAATAAGCGCTATTGTTAATGTTGTATACACAAACTTTTCTAAAAACTATTCTAATCGAAAGTACTTGTGCCAAAGGGCTACCTTAACAACAACAAATGATCTAGCTCAAGAAGTTAATGACCATGTGCTAGCCTTGATGCCTTCTGCTGAGAGGGAGTACTTAAGCTATGATTCTATAGGAAATGTTGCTGACTCAATGTGTAATATGGATGTGTTTTATCCTATGGAGTACCTCAATACAATTAAAATTAACAATTTCACACAACACAAGTTGCTACTGAAAAAAGGCGTGTCGATTATGCTCCTTATAAATTTAAGTCAGGCAACTGGTCTTTGTAATGGTACTCGTCTTGTTGTCTCTAAACTTGGTGAGAAAGTCATTGAGGCTATCATCACGACTAGTTCCAATATTGGGGATGTTGTGTACATTCCAAGGATTTGCCTCACTACCAAGGATCCTAAATGGCCATTTACTTTACATCGTCGCCAGTTTCTAGTCAGGGTTTGTTATGCCATGACTATCAATAAGAGCCAGGGACAGACTCTCTCAGTTGTTGGATTATACATGAAAAGCCATGTTTTCACTCATGGCCAACTTAATGTGGCGGTTTCACGTGTGAATTCCAAGAAAAACTTGAAAATACTTATCGAGAACAAAGATGGCACACTTGGATCTCGGACTAGAAACATAGTTTCCTCTGAGATCTTTGAGTCTTTGGAATAGTACTTACGTCGCGCTTTATTTTGCGAGCTGCTTTTGGTTTCACTGCTACTTGCTGCCTCTTAGTCTCTATTATTGTATGATTCTTAATTTGGTAAAGTATTTCGATTGTATGCTCCCTTTTCAATAAGATTTGAGGCTGTAAATGTTGTTTTATCTGTTGCTGTTCATTACCTAAGATAGCATCTATTGTTCTTTTCTGTGCATCTATCTACGCGTTAAAGGTATTTTGGTAGTTCACTTAGTATGTCTGTTCACTTGACTTCGATTAGGTATGCTATCATATTGCAAAACCTAATATGCTGCTTCTTTGTGTGTTTTTACCTTCCTAAGCAAAAGTGTCTTTGCATTTCCAGATGGCGCATCAGATGCTCTCTAAGATACACAACCATAGTAGGAAGTGGGTTGTCTCTGTCCTTGTCTCGCGCCTGTGGTTTTATCATGGGGGGGACTAACAATGGGCCTATCCAGCACATGGACTTAGTTGTTCTTGATAGCCAGGTTTGTCTTTACATAGCTAGCTCAACACCAACTGTCCATATTTGGCCTAGGATACCTTTTTGATTGCTGTTTTTGTTGGCAGGGCAACCATATGTATGTGCAGATACCTCCTCAGCGAGCAGAACAACTGAAGGATGAGCTGCAGGAAGGAAAGGTCTACATGATGAGCAGCTTCAACTGCGTTGAAGCAAAGACAACTTATAGACCTGTTGAGAGTCGCTTCATGATTTAGTTCACCAGGTTTAGCAATGTTGTTTTATGCCCAGGCTTGGAAGCAGATTACCCGTTCTGCACCTACAATTTGATCCCATTTCAGGACATTCCCAGGCCATGTGGGCCACTGCCTCGTTTCCTTGGTAAGTTGTGTCACTGCACGCCTAAGTACATTAAAAACTACTTGTCAAATATCTGGAGTCTGATGCTCTTGCAAATTCTATGGTTTTGAAGATGTCACTAGAAGAATAACTGTTGTTTCTAATGTGGTCACTATCCAATCAATGCATCAGCCAGAGCCATCAAACACAAGGACAATAATCCTCACTGACTTACAGTAAGTGTGATTTGCTTATTATTATGCATGCACCATTCTAGGCCGCCTGCTCGTTCGTTTGTTTACTGATTTGTTCGTCATATGAAACTTATAGGGGCAAGGAACTAAAGCTGGTCCTCTGGGGTGATCGAGCGGTTGAATTTGAAGAAGAAGTAGTGCAGGCAAGAGATGAAAAGGAAGATGTGATTCCAATTTTCGTAGGAACACTACCTAAAATAAATCAAGGTAGTTGTTATATATGTGTGATCAACCTATTGCATCTTATACAACTATGCATTCTATATTGTACAACCTTTTCATCCTATTGTTCAATAACTATGCAGGTGTTCAAGGACTTAGTGGTAGTTTTGCTTGTCGTTGGTACATTGACAAGGATCTGCCAGTGATAAATGACTTTCGCAACAGGTGATTTCTATATGCCTTCTAATTGGCTTCTCCTGCTTTAACCATGAATATGAAGACAATGTTGTTTCCTTTGTCACGCTGCTAACCATCTCCCCTGTTGCGTATTAAAATAGTTTGGGGACTAATTTCAAACCCATTGATAACGATGCTGCTTTGACCGACGGTGCATTCACTACCCGTATCTATGCTGATCCAGTTGAAAAGACCGTGTCAAAACTCCTCCGCCTGAACCCTTACGAAAACAAGGTATCCTCGCCGTCTTTTCCTCTATATGTTGTTCCCACTTTTCCCGATCATGTGCTCAGCTGCAAGTTATGTTACTTCGACAGGAAAAACGTTCATATGTACCATTACTGTCCCGAGGCTCAATCCTGATTAGCGCTGGTTGTTCTTCTCTTGCTCCTCCTGCAACAAGACCTCTACAATAGTTGCATCTAACTACCAATGCGCCAATCCAAACTGCTCATCCATAGCAGCACTGGAGACGTACGTGCCTTCCTACACCTTTGTCTGTTGTTTCTTTTGTTTTGTGTTGTTTGTTTCCTCAGACTTCCTTCCTGATTTATTTAGACACGCCTCTTCTATGTTTTATTGGTCCTTTACTACAATCCTCATTCTATTCGTGCCATGTGATGGTACTGTATTTCGGTGTTTGCGAGTGATGACGTGGGTGAGGCTAAGTTCACCATGTTTGATAAAGTTGGAAAAGCAGCTGTTGGAAAACCACTCCTCAATTTACTGAAGTTTAGAAACCCAGGACTTCCAACCATACACGAGATAGCTAGTGTACCGATGGTTGATAGGATTGCTCCACCAGAGGTTACCCAGATTATTGGGCAGAAGTATAAGCTTCTTGTGTCCATTGCAAAGAGAAGCTTTGCAACCACAAGCACACAGTTATCATTCCAAGTTGTGAAGATTATGGAAACCTACAATCCTGAGTTAAGCTCATCTGCCTTTGACTGTGTCCCTGGATCATCTGGAGCATCATCCTCTGCTTCCCTCATTGATGGTCCAGAACCTTTTGAGATGTTTACACCCAGTGCCCCAAGCATCAAGCAAGCCCAGCCTGGCAGCTCCTCAGGGAGCCCTACTATAACTTTTCCATCACCTACAGGCGTGGTATGTTGTTTTCTTATTCTACCATTTGTCGCTCGATTTATTCAATCAAGATGCCCAAAAACTAATTCAGTTCTTTTCATTTCCTTTATTTACACTCAGGCGCAGACACCAACTTCAAAACTCAGTGTTGGTCTCCTTTCATCTGCATCTCCAGGGTATGCCTCTTTGCAAAGGACCGCTGCAGTTTTTTCGAATGCTTGCTTGCTCTTATGACCGTGTTTTCTTTTCTAGAAAATCACCATGCCCACCCAGCAGGACCAGACGCATTTTATTTACCAGCAATGACAAGAAGCTCCCTCTGGCAGAGGATCCTCCAATGAAGTTTGACGAAATAGCCGCGGTAAATATTTCTCTGCTCCGCTTGAGTTACCTGTGAACACACATGTGCTAAATGACGCATAATACTATAAACACACTTATGTACATTTAGTAAATGAGCAGCATGATCACACAACGATACACAGGTGTCAAGGCAAAATCTTACTGTTGGATAGCCTAATAACAATGCAATATCAATATACTATGTTTCTCTATTATCAAACATATGTATATGCTGGGTGCTCCAGGAGAACGATGATGAAAAGGCTGAAGATCCTTCTGGTACTGCTAATGCAAAAGAAGATAAGAGTCCACCTCAGAAAAACAAGAAGTACTACTTCTTACATTCCACTAATATAGCTGGTTTCCAACCTGTGTATAGCATTCCGCTTATTTATTTTTTTGACTAACACACCTTGAAATAAAGGAACCCCGTTGCTACAAAAGGAGCTGGCGCAGGGAAGTAAACAAAACAACAGTGACTCCTTTGCCCTACCTATGCAACCTTAAAATGTCTATAGGTACACCACAATTTCCCTATATACTACTATTCTTGGAATTATTTTGCCGTTCTCATACTTGGAACTGGTTTATGAAACTTTGCATTCTGCTGTAGGTTATCTATCCTATGTACATTAGCTTCTCCTCAGCAAGATTGAAGGAGAAAGATGGCGGTTTATGCATCTAGCTTCGCTCTCGACAACACTCCATCACAATGTTGTTTGACCAGCTACAAGCAGAGCCCGTTGTCGTGCATGCTTCTTGCATAGACCTTAGTGTGGTTGTATGCTTCTTACGAAGCATGTCTAAAACTCCTCTATTTATATGTCTTTGTGCTAAAAAGTCTTTGACTGCTCAAGTAGCAGTGTCAAAGCAAGACAAAAACAAAACTCCCCTATATTATGAAGCCAGCTTGAACTTATTATATGTGTGTTCTTAGCTTCTTGTTTATTTTCTCTCAGCGATAGGATGAATGTCTCCCACTCCATTTTGTTTTTTCTTACTCTCTGCTACTCATTTTATTTTCGTATGCCATCCAAGCCTATGGGCTTCCTTTCCTTTGTTCTCGGCCCGTTTGGCCCTTTTGTCACGACACATCTAAGCAGCCCAAAGATAGTGATCTGTCTACTCCACTCTTCTCCTACCGTTGGATCTGCTATCTTGTCGTTGCCTCCCACCTGCGCTCTATAACCTACTCACTTGCTTCATCCACATCACCAACCACACCGCCGCGCTCCCCGGCCTAGCCATTTCTAGGGTTTCTTCGCTCCCCATACCTTCTCGCTCTCGCCTGATGGCATCGTCTTCAACCGGCAAAGGTGCGACCCACGCTGCCGTTCTATCCACATGCAAGTTCCATTACTAGACTGTTGGTCTATACACCCGTTCCTCCTCTGTTCCTGCATAGATCTAATTTTCTTTCCTCAATGGTTAAGCTAAAATCTCGCTCAAACCTGAATTGCTTTATAATGCTGCTAGGTCTTTCGCCCTCATTTGTCTCTCTGAGAAGAGATATAACAAGAGCTTTTGTTTCTTATGGAGATACAAAATGCCCAGAAATTCGGACGCATTATCATTTCCAAGTTATTTTCTCTCCTAATAATAGAGCCATACAGAATAGATTTCATGATGCACTGGCTCGGGCTTTCAACTTAGATGGCGATGTTTTCTCTCTAGACAGTCCTGACGAAGAATTTCTAATTAGCATCCTAGATAAACCACAATACTATCAGACAGTGCAGTTTCTTCAATCTGACCAGAGACTTAGCTTGGGCAGCATTCATTTTCCCACCCTGCCTACAGATGAAGCAATACCATATTGTAGTACTCCCAGTTGTGATTCTCATGATAACTATGCGGGATTCGAAGTCTTGATTGAGATAAGAAACCTGCCACTCCACCTTTGGACATTCAAAACAGCATATTTTATGTCGCATCCATATTGTGTTGTTTCTGAGCTTTACCCTGACACAATGGCCCACAAAGATCTTTCGGTGTTTCGATGCGTTTACTGGACAGACACACCAGAAAATGTGCCATTGCGGATGAAAATTAAGGTTAGGCGTAGGTTTCGACATCTAGCGAGCACATTACTAGGCCTCCACCTAGACATGTTCACTTTGCCTATTAGAGTGATTAACAACCCTTTCAATAAGAAGTTGAGACCAGCTGAGCTATTGCCACCTATACCAGAAACTCGACACCGCCCCGTTGCTGCTGCTGCACCGCATTGTTTCCTTCAAGACACAGAGGTTGACCCCGATAGATTCCAGGAATTATTACACTCTATAATCCTCAAACATGGTGATGGTTTTGAACCTATTAGCACAGAAGAGGTGTTCTCTGCAATAATTCAACACGCACCAGCATCTAGATATGTTCATATAAAACCAATCAGTTATGATGCTTTCCTTGTGCATTATGAAGGGGATGTTCAATTTGCTACATTTGCCGCATTTAGATCGACTGTTGTTGGTAGAGGACACATCAAACTTGGTGACCGCATCTTCAGAGCTATTCCTTGGTATCCTTCTTATGGTAGAGAACAAACTTAACTTACCAGATTCGTTCGCATTGTTATGAGTGAAGTTCCAGCTGGGCTTCTGCAACATGAGATAGAAAACCAGCTACTTAGCCCATTCATTTTGGTTGAGGGGACTGATATGCCTGGACAAGGCTTAATAGATACAGATAAGTATAACTGCTTCGGATGGGTTGAGAGTGTAATTGATATCCCGGACTACATCATCATCTACATAACACCTAGAAGATGCCAATCAGACTATATGCATACCGGACATCACTACATGCCCCTATATCCACGGCGTGCAAAGATAATGGTTGAGCCTCCAAACATGCCAAGAAATTAAGGTATAATATATGCATGGATAGGTTCAAATATTGTATTAACAAATTGCTATGATATCTTAACAAAATTGGTTTTTCATTCCAGGCAGGAATGTTGCAGCAGCCAGCCTACAAACCCACTTCCATTCTGCTTCCTAGGAAAATAATGCAGGTCAAACAACGCAGCAAAGCACGCCCTTTGGCTATCTTTTCCAGATGGCCTATCATGACACCTATTATGTACCACTACATATTTTTGTTTCCAGACTAAATATGCTTTTTAAGTCCTTGCGTGTTTACTATGTAATACATCTGAGCAAATGTACTATCTAATTCCCCTCAATTTTATTTAAGATCATGGATTGATGAGCCCATTTTGTTCTACCTGCTACATAAGGCCTGGGATTGTGTTGTTTAGGCCCAGTCCCAGCAGCCCACACAAGAAGCCCATCGGGTCCTCATATTACTATCATGAGGACTGCTAACTGCCCTAGATCGACAGATAGCTCCTTTTTAGAACCCTAGATCGACAACCCTCTCCTCCTCATACGACAAGCGTCACCTTTTCCACCGATGGAATCGCCGGCGGATCCACCACCAAGTTTGCTGGTTGATGCCACTCCTTCTGTCTCAGCGCCTCGTGAGCAGCAACACTCCTCCACTGAACCGCGGGTAACTGCTGCACCTTAACGCATTCACTTCTTCGTTCAAACTACAACCATAAACAACGTTTAATTTATTCCACGTCTTTTACAGGAGACACCCGCAGATGCAAAGGAGATACACGACAGCTTTTCTCCAGAAGAAGAATTTTCAACCAATGACCAGCCTGAAGAACAACACCCAAAGGTTATATCTCATCCCCAAGACAACACACATTCTTATAAACAAAGCACTTTGCCTGATCTATGCTTTCGCTATGGTGAATGATTACTATAGAGTGATGCACCATCTCTAGAAGAGATCCACAGCCACTTGTCCTCATATGTAGCATGGTACAATGAGTATGAGAACTCGCAGGGAATTTCTAAGTTTAGTGTTCTACCCTTGCATTTGATAGATGGACTACATTTATAGCCTAAGCTATGATCGATGGAACAAAACAATTAATATCAATGAAGCAAAACCAACTATTTTATTTTGGATATTAGGCAATGCTTCTTAGCGCAGTAAATAACAGCATAGTTCTTTGCCTTTCTCATTTGGTAGGTTGCACGCTTAAAATTATTCCTGCAACAACTTCTAGCTTTGGAAAACAAGCGCCTCACTACCATGTACATTACAATACAACAATATCCTAAATTTCATGTATTCTACTGCATTATCCTTTAGAATAATCTAGATACCTATAAAACAAAGGATCCTGGTAGATATCAAATTCACAGTTTTACCCATACTTTGCAAATTAATCTCTCCTATTATGGCTTGACATATATTTAATATCATAGGCTGCACCACCCCCTGGTGAAAATACATTACAAGATGATGCTAGATGCTCTTCTACAAGCTTTGGGCCTTCCAATGGCTGAGTACCGTACCAAGCAATGCAATGGCGCAAGAATCTGTGCGACTGTTTTTTTCCACACGCCTAGATCGTACCTTGGAAATGATGACAATCGAATGGCTATCCCTGGAATACAGTCTATAAATTATGCAATGTCAAAGGACACAGCTTCTATGGAAGCAATTGGGTACATAAAACGCATGGTGAAAACAGAAATAAGAGACTACAATTACAGTGCTATGAAGAAGCTCAAGGAAGAAAATACATCACTGAAGCATGAACTGGCTATAGCCAAAAAACAAAAAGAAAAGATGAAGACCAAAACCAAGTCCATGAAGAAAAATCTCAAGATGGTCAGGTACAAAAACAAGAACAATGCAATGGGCTGGTTTGTTCTGACAAGATACATGCATGGGCTCTCTAATCATATATGCAATGTAACGGCACTCAATAAATCTGCTGGTAAAGAACCCATAGATCTACTTATCAATGGGCCTCTTATCAACATCGAGAAGGTGGCGGAAAGGAACAGGTGTAGAGTGATCAAGTCAGAGAAGAAATTCAGAAGCTTCAAAAGGGGTTTTTAAAATGATGCGATGGAAAATGCCCTAGACTAAACGTTTGGAAGTTGTGATGTATTTTCCACCTTTTGTGTAACTTGCATGGAGTAATGAACCAAGATGTACTTTTGCTTTCTGTTTAGACCATGTTCAGACCAAGAGTTAACCTACCTATGTACTTGAGCACTACTGGTCGTTTTATTCAAAATGTATGGGTTTATGTTGTCTGTGCCTACTACATTCTTGTTAATACAATAACTTCGGCCTCGTCTCGCATTGGCCGTGAAGAGAGGTGCAAAGAGGATATTATTTGCCCAGAACAATGGGCTGTTTAACAATTTCAACATCAGCCAGGGCACCTTTGCAACCAAACTAAAAGAAACCACCCAGGCTTGCTATCCTTTCCTATAGAGTATTTTGCTAGATACTACAATTTCTTTTCCATTTAAGAACTGCAAAATACTTGATACCTTAAAACAAACACGATTAGAACCTTAACAAAGAGCCCATAGCTCACACATAGTTCATATTTTCAATCATCATTGCATTACATAACCATCACGACAGAGAGATTGCTAACAAAAGAAACACATACTGCCTGCGCAACCCAACGCACCTAGCTAGAGTCCATGCAACAACTAAACTTACCTAGCTAAGAGCCCATAGCTCACACATAGTTCATGGTTTCGATCATATTACATAACCATCATTACGAAGACTTGAAACTATACTCATGCATAGATATATATACATGCCCTTATAGAACACCTTAACATACTCCTCCTTAAACGTTGCGTTGTAAGCACCTGCAAACGCACATACTTGCTTAGACCAGGTAATAAAACAGCAATCCTTCTACAGATTAAAACACAGTGCATATACAAACCTTTTAGATCTTGTGAACGGTGAATTCTGGTTTCCCCTTGCGAACTCGAAGAGAGAAAACACACATATCCCCTTTTGTCAGCTTTGCTTTCTCTGCAAAGTGACCCCAGTTCCATATTATGGTAGCCCTGTTGTCCACACCATTAATAAGGCGAACATGCCTTACACAACTTCCAGATGATAGCTGAATCTTCACCCCATCAACAGGAGTAGCAATGAAATCCGCTAGATACTGCTTCGTAAACAAAGCAGAAAAGTACTGCAAAAGAACACCAGGGCTATAGTCATGTGCCATGATAAACTAATAAACTAATGCAAATATAAATCTTTTTTGAGATTTCAAACCATTCTCTGCCCAAGCTTGGCAAATGTCTTATTCAGCTCACAAACATAATGGCCAATAGCAGGCTCAACTGATTCAACATAATGCTTGGGACGCTTCCGAGCACACATTGATATCTTAAATCTCTTTGAATACATGCATTTAGCATTAGTAATTGGATTATATCTAGTACATAGGTTAGTTTAATCCAACCACCGAGCAGTGGAAACAATAGACCATAAAAATAACATTTACCAACTGTGTACTCTTTAGGGCAATCACAGATGTTCATGCATGCTTTCCAGGGCTTCTTCTCCTTCATGCGCCTATGAACACCTACATCATTGAACAGGCCAAGAAAATATAAGTTAAAAAAATTGCAGTAGCTGAGATGGTTATATCTCACAATTTTCTGAATTCTGGTGTTGGTTTTAATATTTTGCAAAGCTCATGCAGTGTGCATTGGATAATGTTGTGGAGGGTCCAAAAAATAGACCGGCCATGTGCCCTTCTTCTTTCTCTTATCAATCAATCAACCAACTTTGAGTAAAAAAATGAATGAGCCATTGCCTTTTGAAAAGAAAATACATGTGGCCCATATGCCCGCTAAATACATATGATCTGTGGTATTCCCATCAACAATTGAAAGATTCAATTAAGACTGAATTAGTTACTTCTACACATAGTAAAGAATAAAAGCTTAAAAACTGCCAATACATATTCGGCCAAATCAGCAACAATCCAAAATTGCAACAACCATGATATTCAGAAACACTGAACGACCAACATCATTCTACTTCTATTCCTAACAATGCCACTCCCTTCCATCAGACATGCATACTGACTTTTGGCATAATCAATATAAATGAACTTGATTTTATACTGTAATACATATCAAAATCCCACAAACTACAAAATATCTCACTAAAACGCATATGATACCTTTAGCACGAATGGTGTGAGCGCCTTCATCAGAGCTGTTGCTCATGTCTTCATCAGAGCTGGTGTAGGCGCCCTCATCTGGACTATTGTACTCACCTTCATCAGAGCTTATGAGCTTCCCTTCATCAGAGATGATGTACACCACTCCATCAGAGCTCATGGATGCTCCTTCATAGGAGGAGCTATAACCCGATCCATCTGAGCTGCTGTCCAAGTTTTCGTCAGAGCCGCTGTCGGCGCTTCCATCAGAACTGACATCCACAGGCTCAGTTCGAGATCCCCTCATACTCACCCGTCGCACTGACCTACGGCACAATCGATTCTCAATCAAAACAATGGCAATGAAGAGAAAAAAGGAAGAACACGAAATCAACATGGTGTAGGAAAAACAAGAGTAAACATCCAGGTCAGGAAAGGATAACGAATCTCAACCAGCAGTCCGGGCAATGGACGCCATTGCAGCAGATGAGAGCACACCACCGGTGAATAAGAAGAGGCAATCAAACCTAAGAGAGAACGCGACACAACGAGGAGGAGAAAGAGAGCACAAGATCTTGCAAGAGGGGAAAACGAACCAAAATAGAAAGAATCACAGCAAAAAAATAGCCAATATGACGGGAATCACCACAAAAAGAGAAGAGATGCAAGATCGAGATAGATGGAAACTAAATTCATACATGCAGACCATTCCAAAATCAAGAGAGGCAAGAAATCTCACCGGTCGCGGCTGACAAAGCGCCTCTGTCACCACCAGCTGAGAAATCGAGAGAGAGAGAGAAGAAGGAGATAGACTATCCTTGTTGGCTCCGCCCCCTGCCGCTTCATATTCGCCTCCTCACAGGCCACACACATCGCTCTATGTGGGCTGGGTCCAATAATATATGGGCTATTCTAGTACTTGTTGATCCCTATAACTCCCTACATGCACAACAAAGGCACCTTTTTTTCTTAAGTTTCTTATCTGTTCCCCTCTTTTTTCCAAGAAATATATGCATGCCCAGGTTTTTCATCATGATAACCATGTTTTAAAACTTACTAAAAAAATACAACCATGCCAACTTTACTCTCTCATCATAGTGGCCGTTTTTCAGAACGTACATATTCATATCTATTATGCAAAAAAACATAGATTTCATATCTTTCCCCCTCTTTTTTTCCCAATAAATATATGCATGGCCAGATTTTTCATCATGATAATCATGTTTCCAAACTTGCTAAAAGAATACAACCATGCCGGCTTTACTCTCTCATCATAGTGGCCATTTTTTTCAAATTGAACATATTCATATCTATTATGCAAAAAAAACTAAGGTTTCATATCTCTTCCCCTATTTTTTTCCCAAGAAATATATGCATGGACACATTTTTCATCATGATAACCATGATTTCAATCATAGTGGCCATTTTTTCAAATTGAACATATTCATATTATGCAAAATTACCCTTTTCCCAGACTATTATTTAACAACGCAATAAACATGTTTATAAAATACCATGGTTTAGTTGAAGGTTCTTGCAGCATGAAACTATTTTCATTGACAACATGTCTTCAGCGGGTCTCTGCACCATTTGGCGCAATGGGTCAACTAGTACAATAAATTAAGACAACTCCTATGGCTCCTGCCGGTTGTCATACTCATCGACATGCAAGTCATGATTCCTATTACAAGAACATGATCAATCTCATACATCACATACATCATTCATTGCATCCTTTTGGCCATATCACATCACATAGCATACCCTCCAAAAACAAGTTAGGTGTCCTCTAATTGTTGTTGCATGTTTTACGTGGCTGCTAAGGGTTTCTAGCAAGAACATTTCTTACCTATGCAAAAGCCACAACGGTGATATGCCAATTGCTATTTACCCTTCATTAGGACCCTCTTCCTCGAATCCGATCCGACTAAAGTGGGAGATACAGACACCCGCTAGCCACCTTATGCATCAAGTGCATGTCAGTCGGTGAACCAGTCTCACGTAAGCGTATGTGTAAGGTTGGTCCAGGGCGCTTCATCCCACAATGCCGCCGAATCAAGATAATACTAGTAACGGTAAGCAGATTGAACAAATCATCACCCACAACAATTTATGTTCTACTTGTGCATAGAATCTACGCATAGACCTAGCTCATGATGCCACTGTTGGGGAACATAGCAATAATTCAAAATTTTCCTACGTGTCACCAAGATCAATCTAGGAGATGCTAGCAACAAGAGAGAAGGAGTGCATATTCATACCCTTGAAGATTGCTAAGCGGAAGCATTACAAGAACACAGTTGATGGAGTCGTACTCGCGGCGATTCAAATCGCGGAAGATCCGATCAAGCGCCGAATGGACGGCGCCTCCGTGTTCAGCACACCTATAGCCCGGGGACGTCTCCTCCTTCTTGATCTAGCAAGGGGAAAGGAGAAGTTGAGGGAGAACTCCGGCAACACGACGGCGTGGTGGTGGTGGAGCTCGTGGTTCTCCGGTAGAGCTTCCCTATGCACTACTGAGGAGAAGGAGGTGTTGGAGGAGGGAGGGGCTGTGCCAGGGATGGGGTGGGGCTGCCCTCCCACCCACCTCTATTTATAGGGTGAAGGGAGAAGGGGCCGGCCCCCCTAGATGCATCTAGAGGGAGGCGGCCAAGGGGAGGCTTGCCCCCCAAGCAAGGAGGGAGGCGCCCCCTCCCTTTGGGTTTCCATCCCTAGGCTCCTTGGGCCCTTGGGGGCGCACCAGCCCACTAGGGGGCTGGTTCCCTCCCGTATTCAGCCCACTAAGTCCTCCGGGGCAGGTGGCCCCACCCGGTGGACCCCCAGACACCTTTCGGTGATCCCGATACAATATCAATAACCCCTGAAACTATTCCGGTGACTGAAACTGGACTTCCCATATATAAATCTTCACCTTTGGACCATTTTGGAACTCCTCATGACGTACGAGATCTCATTCGGGACTCCAAACAACCTTCGGTAACCACATACTATTTCCATAACAACTCTAGCGTCCCCAAACCTTAAGTTTGTAGACCCTACGAGTTCGGGAACCATGCAGACATGACCGAGACTTCTCTCCGGCCAACAACCAACAGTGGGATCTGGATAGCCATGTTGGCTCCCACATGTTCCACGATGATCTCATCGAATGAACCACGATGTCGGGGATTCAATCAATCCCGTATACAATTCCCTTTGTCCATTGGTATCTTACTTGCCCAAGAATCGATCATCGGTATCCCCATACCTCGTTCAATCTCGTGATCGGCAAGTCTCTTTACTCATTCCGTAACGCATGATCCCGTGGCTAACTCCTTAGTCACATTGAGCTCGTTATGATGATGCATTACCAAGTGGGCCTAGAGATACCTCTCTGTCATACGGAGTGACAAATCCCAGTCTCGATTCGTGCCAACCCAACAGACACTTTTAGAGATACTTGTAGTGCACCTTTATAGTTGTGGCACCCTGGCTCAGAGAAACTGGAACGCCCCGTATTCCATCCCAGAGATCGAGGAGAAGTCTCTGGAATACGACACTGCTTGACATAGAACAAATCAACTCGTATTACAAGAATAATAATACAAGGGTCTGATGTTACAAAGAAGCACATCAGCACGATGATACCACGCCTGCGATACTACACTTGCTCTATGCTAGAAGAGGAACAACTCGAAGCAGCGGAATACTTCTAGCAGTGGAACAACGACGAAGGCGGTGAACTCCACTCCGCAGGGACTCTGGCTGGGACATGATCTAGCTCGCACGCATAGCAACCTCGACAAGCAATCAAGCAATCATGGCATCACCTGCAATCTGGCATGAAACGCCAGGTCAGTACATTGAATGTACTTGCAAGCTCACAACAACTATAAACATCAAGGCAAGACAATAACATAGCATTAAACAGGTTAATTAAATTAGCAATTACAATGATGAAGCATCTACTAAGCATGGTATGAAACTACTATCATACCGATAAACCAACATCTCAGATCTCCATAACCATATCACTCTTGGCTAACCAGCCAAGTAATATACCATCTTGATCACCTCGTGACCAAAACCAAACGATGATCACTCATGGATCACCAACGGAACCACACTTGGTCCAATGGGTTACCTCGTAACCAAACAATGATCACTCATGGATCACAAACGGAACATCCACATGATCACCTTGTGACCACATCACAAACTGAATGATCAGCCTCCAGATCATCCCAACATCATCATCAACACCCTGCCAAACTGTACTGCTCAATATATATCAACATATAAATCACCTATAAGTCATACCGTCATGTGAGTGTTGATCGAACGGTGTGACCTAGTACGGACTTGTGCCCATGACCGAGGACGCGGGTATCGATATATCAAACACACACACTCCGCAGAGGTAGCGCACTTTACCCAAAACACGGAACCCATGGCCTCGCACTCCCATTTGGGTGGACCAACGGCATTCCAACAAAACCGATCTACCGCCATGACACTCTCTCGGCCACTCCGACCAACACCCCTTTTGGGTTCAGTCCTGGGTGGCCTCGTTCCTACCAAAGGCACCAACGGCCACCGTCGTGGCAAAACAAAAACCGTCCAAAACAGGGACAAAAAGGCACCCAACAACAACTATGGGCAGACAAGGTTATGTCTGCTTACCGGGCCAGGGTACTGCATGCCCATAACCTCCCCTCGTTGGAGGCATCGGAGAGAGGCACGCCAATAGACCGCATTAGGGACTTCCCATAAAAGGCAAATGTGGTTGCACTGGAAAAAGCCCGGTTCAATGGCACCTGACCAACTTAATGACGGAATTTATCCCCAAAATACAATAGTAATGACTGATACTCCGATATCATCTATCAACCTATAATCCAAGTTATAGCAATATCCAACAAATAATCCAAAGCTTAATATCGTCTTACCAAAATACTCCTGGGACAGTGTAACACTACTATCATGATGAATCCAAGAATGATAATACTACTACTCAAATATCAAGAACTAACTATCCAGCTATGATCCATATGCAAGCATCATCTCCAACATCATACTCCAAAACATAATATCATCTAGCATCATGATGAAAATAACACTAGCCACTAATAATCCAAAGGCAACATGATATCCAAAGTAATACTCCAAAATAATAACAGATACCATCCTGAAACTAATCATAATGGCCACTAAGAATCCAAAGGCACATGTCATCCACATAATCATCAAAACATAATTCCTAGGACTCCAAGCAATATCATGGCAATATGAAGATCAAAACAATACTCCGAGAAATGCCATGAACAAATCATACATAGATAACGCAATATTTTAAACAAGTTCAAATAAATAAACCATGTCACTACATTGCAATCATGCAAGTGGAGGGTGTGGCTTGCCTGGGGGGGACGAAATCATCGGGAAGAAGTGCGAGAAGCTCGCGGAAAGAATCGCCGGAAAACATTCTCTCTCGGAGGGGGCTGATTAAGCGCAAGGGAAAAATGGTCATTTTCAGAATGTCAAAACATGGTGAAAATGATTCCATCGGAACGGGCTCGACGAAACGAAGAAGTGGGCTTTGGAATCACCTCATTTGGAGTTGTGAGCAAAAAGTTGTGAAGAGTTTTTGACCAGGGACCTATCTGTAATGAAAATATTTACAGACGGGGCCAAAACAGAAGAACAGAAAGCGTAGTTAGAGGAATACGCCTTAGCTTCAGGCAAAACACATTGCGGGCTGAAACAAAGCGAAAATATGCTTTCAGAATAACGAAAACGTACTTTGAGATGAAGCACCCAGAGAATACGCTTTCATCTTATGAAGACGTACCGATACGCTTTCATCTTATGAAGACGTACCGACCGGAACTGCGCGTCCACTTATCCACGTCATCAGTGTCTGGTCAACACAAGTGAGCCTGACGGGAGGGTCCCACGCGTAGGGGGTCGTCATCTTCATCTCCCTTGCGCCCGCATGTGAAACAGGGAGGCCGCCGGCATCGGGCGGCAATTGCCGGCGACTCCAGGTACCGTTTGTCGCGCTATGACCACAGGCGTGTTTGGGGGAATGAGGCGCGCCCGACGGTGCATAGAACGGCTGTCGAGGAGCCCCGGAGTGAGAGGAGACGGGGCCGTGGCGGACGACGGCGTCGGCCGGGGTGGGTGCCGGCGAGGTGGTTGACCCGAAGAGGAAAAGAAGATGCGGGGAGGATTAGTGGGTCGAGGAGGCTCTTCTGGTGGTTGAAAAGAGAGGGGAGGGAGATCGACTTGCTCGAATTCGAGCAGAGGCCGTCGGTGGCCATCGGAGGGCTCGGGAGCTATTGGAGGTCAGGGAAGGGGTCGGGGAGGATTCTTGGAGTGAATGAGGTTGAGTGGTGAGGATAAATGCGCCCGGGACGGCCTTATATAGGCAGGGGAGGAGGAGGCCGAGCTGGCGCCGCTGCGGACGTGTGTGCATGCGCATGAGCTCGAGGTTAGGCGACGGGAGGGAACAGGAGGGAGAGCTCACGGGGAAGAGGTGGCCAAGGGAGCGTAGGGAGGAATAAGACGGCGAGTTCCGAGCCAAACGGCCACTGTTTGCCCATCGGCGTGCGGCGGCTTGCATTCATGGGGAAGTAGACGGAGGGGGAGAGGGATCCAGGGGAACGACGACGATGAGGTGAAGCCAAGGGACATGCTCACGCGCGCTAAGACGATGAGAGGAAAGAGGACGAAGCAGAAACGACGCGCTGGATGCGGCCACTGCGCACAGAGCGCGCGCACAGGCTTGCCAGCTGCGTGGTCACCGCGGGACAATGCACAGGGTGCTCACGAGAGGCAAGTATATGGTGTCTAGCGTTATGTCCTTCCAAGATGGAGCATTTATGATGCTCTCTCTTGATCTGGGGTGCTATGGTTAAATGGTAATCATTGTCTGAAGTTTACTGCAGTAAACTTGGTCGTGCACTAGTGGTCAACAGGAACTTGGTTGGGCCAAATGGATTTGCCTGAGGTGATTAACTAAGGAAGAACTACAATTCTGGAGAGTTTGAGGGGAAACGGACCAAGGATTAATGTAGTTGCTTTGCAACTGACCAAAATGGTCCAGAAATGAGATTAAGATGATGCACTCAAATGGAAATTCCACTTGGGCTGAAATTTGGCTAGACTTGATGATTTGGACAGATAGAGGTTCTATAAAGATTTCATACCAATTGGATTCACCAAAATGGTACTTCCTTCACAGCTATTCTCTTTGTCCAGAAACTTGCAAACATTCTAGAGGAATATTTGCTTGATTAATTGTTCCCAAATTTGGTGGAGATAAGTTATTTGGGTATGAGAATGCTCTGGTAAATTTTCAGGCAAAATGAAGCAATATAAAATATACTTGCTTCACAACCTCGAAATATTAACAGAATCAAATATTTGATCCTGTGCTCACAAAAATGATTGATGGGGCTGAAATTTGGAGGAGTGTGATAATAGAAGCACATGAAGGAGTGTGCAAAATTTCAACTCATTTGGAAACTCCTAGCTAGTACTTCCTTCACAATGCCTTATGTTTGACAGAAAGTTTGAAAAATTGCTGAGGAAGATTGGCTAGGCAAATAAAGTTGAATTTTGGCATGAGGAAATGGTTTGGACATAATATGTTGGGGATATTACTACTGGGCGTAAACCGGCCAGGACAAGCCGGGTTAACTTCATCAGTAGTTGAGTGTGATAAAAGCCCATGAGGGCAGATGAGGGCTAAAGGCCCATAATCGGTTTAAGGCCTATAGCTATAAACCGGCGTCGGTATGTAACTTGTGCTATAAGTTAGGAATAGTGGAGACCGAACCGGACGCATCTATGAGCCGGTATCGGGACTCTGTAAACCGACGGGCGTCCCCATGTATATAAGGGGACGACCCGGCGGCGGTTCAAGGACAAACAACAACTCGAGACATAGGCGAAGCTTATTTGCTCCCTAGTCATCGAATCACCCATCAATTCCATCACAACTAGACGTAGGCTTTTACCTTCATTGAAGGGGCCGAACTAGTATAAACTCTCTTGCATCCTTGTAACCCCTTCAAGCTAACCCGTAGTGATGGCTCCACGACTAAGTCCTTTCTCTAGGACATCTGCCGTGACAAAGCCATGACAGTTGGCGCCCACCATGGGGCTATCGCGCGATGGTTTCCGGTTCTTGGAGGGCCGCTTTGAAAGGCTCGAGGACTACGCTATAGGCCGGATGACTAAGTGTCGTCGCGGCAAATTCTACATCGACGACGCAGGCTGGGGCCCCGAGGCCAGCTCAGTTGAGTACGGGTACCGGGTCCCCTTTGGTAGCATTCACGTTTTCATTGGCAAGATCGATGAACCGGGCCCTGAGCCGGACATCTGCACCGACCTCATCGAGACGGCTCGGCGTACACGATCCGCCCGGGTTAAACCGGCTATGAAGCGTGCCTTCGTGGGAATGATCCATGGAGGGAGTTATGAGGATGGATCGGAGCTTTGCGGGCGACTGCCGTTCGTTCCGGTGACGAATCTTCGACCGGAGAAACCAAATCTCTTTATCAGCTACAAGATGGCCAGATTGAGAGCTGTTCCGATGGCGATAGTATTCCGGACCCCTCTGATCTGCCTAACCGGGTTGGAATATTCATGACCGGAAGACAAGCAGCGCTTCACTCTTCGATAGCCGGGGCAACGATCTCCGGTTCAGCAGCGGCAACGGTTGCCAGGGTGGGAGGCCCTGTGCGCCCACCGGCTCAGGTTCTATCGGAACTATTTGATGCATTGGTTGTGCTTATGGTAGAAGTTAATCCGCCAGATCAGGACGCTCACAACACAGAGATTGCAAAGGTAAAGGAACAAATCACCCAGGCCAAAACGGATCTGGCGGCTAAGGACACCAGGATGGCCGCAGAGCGGGCCGCTTTAGACGCACAGGCCTACAGGCTTATGTTGGATCAGAGCGCGTCGCATGAAGTCATGAGGAGGAAGCACCGGTCCCGCTTACCTCCGGTTTTCGAGGCCAGAGACCTTTTCAACACTCCAGGACCAAGAGCCGGTAATCCGCTGGAGGGGAACTGGGCAGAAGCCCCTGGGACCGGTGCACCGGTTCAGCCCCGTCAGATGGACCCGCCTCGTCAAAACACCGTTATACCTCAGGATGCTTTAATACCTCCGGGTCACTACTCCAACCCAATGGATAATCTTGTTGCCGCTGCTGCACGACTGGAGGCCATTCCAGTTGAAGGTGACTCGCCGCAAGCAGTAGAGTCGCGACAGGTCAAGGAACTTCTAAGGACAGCTTTGGCCCAACAGGAGGCGTACTCGTACAGCCGCGACCGAATCCACTCGACCCCCTGTCCAAGCTGGAGCTATAACAGACATATGGATGAACTAGCAGTGTTGAGTAATGAACGACGTGGAGCACCCCGTGGTAACAACCCGACGGGTGGTGCTAATGACGCTCAGGAAGTGGTGAACCGGGCCCGAGCGCGTAGGGAGGCCGAGTTAGCCGCACAGCATCAGGCTCGGCAGCTCACGCCAGTTCGTCCAACCATTTCGATCGAACCTGGTGTTACTTCTAGTTCTTTGGGGGTGCCTTGCCTCGTCCCCGCTTTACGCAACGTGCGTTTGCCCAAGGATTTCAAAGGCCCACGCAAGGTACCAAATTATATGGCGGATCAACCACCAGAGACATGGGTAGAGAGCTATGAGATGGCCATGGAGATGCTTGATGTGGATGACACGGCGTGTGCGAAATACTTCACCATGATGCTTGAAGCAACGGCCCGTACTTGGTTAAAAAGTTTGCCCGCTAATTCTATTAGTTCGTGGGCCCAATTACGAGCCCGGTTTATCAACAATTTCAAAGATACCTGTAGACAACCTTTGTCGATAGTGGACTTAGCTGCATGCGTCCAGGAGGAAGGAGAGTCAACGACTCATTGGGTATGCCGGGTTTCACAAGTGTTACACTCCTCAGACCGCATCAACGCTGACACCGCAGTATTAACCCTAGAAGGCAACTGCCGGTTTGGGCCCTTGAAGTTGAAATTGGGACGGATGAAGCGTCATTGCACCAACATGGGGACCCTCATGGCCGCTTTGGTAAAATATGCTGATTCTGATAGTACCAAGGATCCCGAATCTGATGATGACAAGACAGGGAAGGGGAAGAAGAACAGCAGCTCCAAAGGTCAGCAGCATCATTGGGTAGGCAATGGCGGAGGAGGCAAGCGTAAAGCGGTTGGCAACATGGATTTTGTGGCTAATACCAACGTACAGGACAATGGCCAACGGCGCAAGGGTAGGCCGAAAAATCGTAGTGGAGTGCCCAACCCCAACCCAAACCGCCTGAACTATCTGCTAAGCTAGCCCTGTCCAAGACATGGGACGAAGGAGGAGCCAGCAAACCATCTTTGGAAGGATTGCTTTATTATGCACGAGTTCAAGAATTCTAATAATTTCTGGTATGATCACGGATCTGGCGGTGGCTCAGGGACCGGGCCGGGTTACGGTGGAGGAAGTTCCGGTTCAGGATTTAATGGTAATCCGGGCGGACATAATGGTCAAAATAGTCAGAACAACCAGGGTGGTTACAACCAACAGCAGCAACAGTCAGGTTACCAAAGCAACCCAAAGCAGTTGAGTAATGGGCAGTACCATGTCTTTACCACTAGCTTGGACAAGCGAGACCGGAAGGTTCAGAGGCGGGCAGTCAACTCTGTTGAACCGGCCACACCCCGTTATCTATGTTGGTCTGAACAGCCAATCATATGGAGCAGAGAGGATCACCCACTCCAGGTCGATAATCTGGGTCAGTTGGCTCTGGTGGTGGCGCCTTAGGTGGGAGGTTATAAGTTCACCAAGGTGCTCATGGATGGAGGGAGCAGCATTAACATCCTATACTATGAGACCTTCCGTCGTATGGGACTTACAGATAAGAATCTCAGACCGTCCAATACAGTATTCCACGGTGTAGTGCCTGGCAGATCAGCATATCCCGTTGGTAAGATATCTCTTGAAGTGGCCTTTGGGGATGATCATGATTCCAGGTCGGAGACATTAGCGTTTGAAGTGGTGAAAATCCAAAGTCCATATCATGCCCTGTTTGGGCGTCCGGCATACACCAAGTTTATGGCTCGGCCCTGTTATGTGTATTTGTAGCTCAAGATGCTGGGTCACAAGGGGACAATAACGGTTCACGGAAGCCGCAAAATCGCTTTGGAATGCGAGGAAGGAGATGCGGCTTATGTAGAGTCGGTTTGTGCCACTGAGGAGTTGAAGTACTATAAAGACAATGTTGATCTGGCGGACATGACTCCGTTGAAGAAGCCAACTACGGAGCATGATCTGGCCCTGAAGTTCAAATCGGCAGCAGAAACTAAGCTTGTTGAATTCGTACCCGGCGATTCATCCAAGCAGTTCAGCATTAGTGCCAACTTGGATCTGAAATAGGAAAATGCGCTCATCGAGTTCATCCATGAGAATCGGGACATTTTTGCATGGAAGCCCTCTGACATGCCAGGTGTACCGAGGCAACTCGCTGAGCACACACTTAATGTGGATCCTAAATACAAACCGGTGAAACAGTTCCTCTGCCGGTTTAACGAAGAAAGATGCAAGGCGATTGGAGAAGAGGTAGCCAGGCTCTTAGCAGCTGGCTTTATTGTTGAAGTTTTTCACCCTGAGTGGCTTGCCAATCCGGTGCTAGTCCTTAAGAAAAACGGCACCTGGCGTATGTGTGTGGATTACACAGATCTTAATAAATCTTGTCCAGCAGATCCTTTTGCCCTCCCCCGTATTGATCAAATCATTGATGCTACAGCGGGTTGTGAGCGTTTAAGTTTTTTGGATGCATATTCTGGCTATCATCAGATCAAAATGACAGTTAAGGACCAGGAGAAGACGTCATTCATAACTCCCTTTGGAGCCTTCTGCTATGTGTCTATGCCCTTTGGGCTCAAAAGTGCCCAGGCAACTTATCAACGGTGTGTACAAAATTGTCTTCACAAGCAGATTGGCCATAATGTACATGCTTACGTGGATGATATCGTGGTTAAATCCAGGGAGAAGGAGACTCTGGTTGATGATTTGAAGGAAACCTTTGATAACCTAAGGACGTACAAGATGATGCTTAATCCAGACAAGTGTGTCTTTGGTGTACCGGCGGGCAAGTTATTGGGTTTTCTGGTGTCCAACAGGGGAATTGAGGCTAATCCGGAAAAGATCACAGCCATCACCTCCCTGGCTAAACCGAAGTGTATCAATGATGTTCAACGCCTGGCAGGCCGGATTGCCGCGTTAAGCCATTTTATCAGCCGCCTTGGTGAGAAGGCGATCCCTTTGTATCAGATGTTGAAGAAGATGGATCAGTTCGCCTGGAGTTCTGCTGCTGATGAAGCATTTGAGGACTTAAAGCGGCAATTGGCCAATCCGCCTGTGCTTGCCGCTCCCATTGACAAGGAGCCGTTACTGCTATATGTTGCTGCTAATGCTCGTGCGGTCAGCATGGCTATTGTGGTGGAACGAAAGGAGGCAGGTAAGGAGCATCCGGTTCAACGTCCGGTCTATTATATCAGCGAGGTACTCATTGAGTCCAAGCAAAGGTATCCGCATTGGCAGAAGCTGGTGTACGGAGTTTTTATGGCAAGCCGGAAGCTTAAGCAATACTTCCAAGGGCACCCAATTAT
This sequence comes from Triticum aestivum, assembly GCF_018294505.1. Lineage (NCBI taxonomy): Eukaryota > Viridiplantae > Streptophyta > Magnoliopsida > Poales > Poaceae > Triticum > Triticum aestivum. Next base: position 422,162,889 of record NC_057812.1, on the reverse strand, counting down.
GGTGGTCAGTTCTGCTCCTTTGGGAGATATCATCCAGAACCGGGAAGCAACTGGCCGAATTGCCAAGTGGGCTATAGAGCTGGGGCCGTACGGTTTGAAATATGTGCCTCGGACAGCGATTAAGTCTCAAGCACTTGTTGATTTCATCAATGATTGGACGGAAATGCAAGCACCTGAAGAAAATACGGATCATACATATTGGACCATCCATTTTGACGGATCCAGGCAGTTGGAAGGCTCGGGGGCTGGAGTCGTATTAACTTCCCCACGAGGTGATAAGTTTTGTTATGTTCTCCGTTTAATGTTGCCTTGTACTAACAATGCAGCTGAGTATGAAGCCTTGCTCCATGGTCTTTGGATGGCTAAGGAGATGAATCTAAGTCGAGTTAAGTGCTTCGGTGATTCGGACCTTGTGGCTCAGCAAGTGTCTGGCACTTGGGACTCCAAGGACCCACTCATGGCAGCATATCGTCGTGAGGTGGATATGTTGCAGGTTATTTCAGAGGCTATCAGGTGGACCACGTGGACCGGCGGAAAAATGAAGCGGCGGACGCTTTAAGCCGGCTGGGCTCTCAGCGCAAACCGGTCCCACCCAATGTTTTTCTGGATGTGCTGCACAACCCGTCGGTGAAGATCCCTGGTGAAGAGGATTTGGCCATTCCTGATCCGGAGGCTCAATTGGTGGCAGTTCTTCATGTTATTCCGGATTGGACGCTTCCTTATCTGGCGTACAAGAACCGGGGCGAGTTGCCAGAAGATGAGATTCTGGCCCGGCAGATAATCCGGCGATCCAAGTCCATGGTTGTCATCAACAGTGAGTTGCAGCATTGCAGTGTATCAGGAGCTTTTCAACGTTGCGTGTCTCCTGAAGAAGGCCGTGAAATTTTGCGGGAGATCCACGAAGGAGATTGTGGTCACCATGCCGGTTCAAAGTCTCTGGTGGCTAAAGCGTTTCGCCATGGTTTCTATTGGTTAACTGCTCATGCTGATGCGAAGGATTTGGTCAGACGATGTGATGGTTGCCAAAGGTTTTCAAGACATGCTCATGTACCGGCTCAAGAATTGAGGATGATTCCAATTACTTGGCCGTTTGCGACTTGGGGGCTGGATATGGTTGGGCCTTTCAAAAGGTCCAAAGATAAGAAGACCCACCTCCTGGTGGCGGTGGACAAGTTTACAAAGTGGGTGGAGGCAGAACCTGTTAGCAAGTGTGATGCGGCCACGACGGTTCAGTTCATCAAAAAGGTGATTTTCCGGTTTGGCTTCCCGCACAGTATTATCACAGATAATGGTACCAATTTATCCAAAGGTGCTATGAAGGAGTTCTGCAAACGGGAGCACATCCGGCTCGACATTTCATCAGTGGCACATCCACAGTCCAATGGTCAAGCAGAAATAGCTAATCAAGAGATCTTGAGAGGCATCAAGCCCCGGCTCATGGTTCCTTTGCAGAGAACGCCGGGTTGTTGGGTAGAAGAATTACCATCTGTGTTATGGGGCATCAATACAACACCCAACAGATCAACAGGATACACACCGTTCTTCAAGTTTTCTGGAGCAGAGGCGGTTCTCCCCAGCGATATCCGTCATGATTCACCTCGTGTCACGGCCTATGTTGAAGCGGACAACAAGACAGCACGGCAAGATGCTTTGGACCGGTTGGATGAAGAGCGTGACATCGCGGCCGCCCGATCGGCGATTTACTAGCAGGATCTTCGTCGTTATCACAGTCGCCGAGTCAGAACCAGAGCCTTCCAGGAAGGAGATTTGGTGCTTCGGCTCATCCAAGATCAAATTGATATGCATAAGATATCCCCACCTTGGGAGGGGCCTTTCGTGGTCAGCAAGAATCTGCACAACGGGTCGTACTATCTGATCGATATTCGAGAGCATAAGGACTCACGTACATCAGAGGAAGAGACTAACAGGCCGTGGAATATAGCTCATCTTCGGCCTTACTATACCTGAGCCATTGGCTACACTTATGTACATACAATGTATATATTATGATTAAGTATAATAAACCGGAACCTCAACTAAAGCGGGGTATCTGTTCTTTTACATCATGTGAGGTTACACGGAGTTGCTCTAAAGCGGCCTCCGGTTTACCCCTTGAGTTCGCTTTGCTAAAAGCATCGTGTTATATCACTTGGAGGATTGGTCGTGTTCGAACCAATACCATGCCTCTTGATAGGCGAAAGCCACCAGATCACTTGGGGACTTGGTCATGTCTGAACCAGTCATGCCTCTTGATCGGCCTAAGGCCACAGAATCACTTGGGGGCTTGGTCGAACCCGAACCATGACCACGCCATTTGGTCAGCATAAATGCCACAAGAATCACTTGGAGACCTGGCTAACTAGAACCATAGTTACACCAAATGGGAGCTTGGTCGTGTTTGGCCATGGTTACGCCATTTGATCAGCTTAAATAAATCTTTTTTGGCAAACGTTTTTGTCTTTGCTTTTGCTTCATACTTTTCTTTGAAGGTTTTTTTTTGCTTTTTATTGTGTTCTTTAAACCGACAAAGTTTTTTAACCAATCAATTGACGGAACACAGTTCACGTCAATCCGGAGACTATTTGTCCGGTTTGATCCTTGTTGTTAACATCCTCTAATGGAGTAACACGGTGTTCATTATAACCGGGCACAGTTTACATGGTAACCAGTGTCATATACATATACATGAGTTGTTATTTCCGCCAACAGTGGGGGTTTGCAAAAGCTCCGCTTCAAGGTTGGCCAAGCCAACTTCACACTCAATGGTGGCAGGTATTATGTATCTCAAATTTTTTTGATCATATACTTAAGATTTTGTTTTAGATGTTTTGACTTTATATATACAAACATCATATTCTGCCTGACGGCACAACCGCGGTGGCACTTAACGATTTCTTATTTCAGAAAGTATTTTGGAAAGTTCATTACCACAGGAAGAACAAGTTATGCGCGAAGGCATATCAACATCAAAGGTATCAGCTAGCCTATTACAAGGCAACATGGTGCCCATAATAACATAATTGTTTTTCACAAAGGAGAGATAGTTTTAAAACCGGCTTCCGGTTTAAGCTTGGCCACCAGCCTGGCCTGATGGTTGTGGGTCATCCTACGCCACTTCAGCTTCCGTTTCTCTACCCAGTAGCTAGAAATCCACAATTGTCCAGTCGATCCCCATCAATGCTTGAAAAACAGCTTCGTCATGGATTAGCAAAGACGGGTCAATATCAGGAGCGTAAGTATGCTTACGGATTGGAGGGATTAGGTTTTCCGATTCATGGATTGGTGCAGCTATTCGCTTGTTCTGGCTGTCATATTGGGCTTGATAATGAGACAAATCTGCTTCCTCAGCCAGTTGACAAGCTAGCGAACTTACCTCCCGGTTTATGGCTCGCAGATCCACTTCACCAAATTCTGACCCGTCTTCCTTCAAACTGGGATAACCCTGAGCCGCTTCAATAGGATCAAAATCCGGCACCCAGGCTTTTGCCCGGATTAAAGCATTGATTGCACCGGTTCGAGCAGCAGATTTCTTCAGCTCTTCAACCCGGGCAGGAAGCACTGACAGTTTCATCAAAGTATCTTGAATCAAAGTGGGCACCAGTTTGTTATGAGACGCGGTACAGATGATCCGCTGGGCACCAGTATACAATTGTTCAACCAAGGTATAGGCGGCTTTCAATTTCTTCCGCACATCTGACCCCAAGTGACCAATGCGTGTCCCTGAAATACCATAAAAGGTTAATAAACCAGCGACTCTGTAAGAAGGCAGAACCAATTCAGAAGGCAAGCTGGCTTACCAAAGATAGCAGTGGTCATGGCATGAACGTGGCGCTTTATGCTGGTCAATTCATCCGTCACTGGTTTCAGTGCAGCCTCGGCATCCTCTGCTCGTTTGATCAAAGCGGACTTTTCAGTGGCCCAATCCGCCCGTTTCTTCTTGAAGTTCTCCTTAAGTTGTTCCATGGCGCTTAAGGCACTGGCCAATTCCTCTTTTGCCTTGGAGGTTTCAGCCTGTTGGGTTTTCAGGTTTTCTTGCAGATCGGTGACTTGGCTTTCTTTCGCCTTCAGCTCCGCCTGCAGGCATACAGATATATGTTTCAACAAATCGGTAGAAGGATTCAAGTACCAACCGCATAGCAAGTTATGCGCTTAGCACTTGGGGGCTAATGCATATTCGATCTTCATCTTTCAATTGTTTACAAAGTCCCAAGCTCAATACAAGTATTCAACTTGGCACTTGGGGGCTAATGGCTATTTGATCATATGTATTCTGATGCGGCAGTTTCAATTACTTAAAGTACCAGTTTAACTACGCTAAGTTGAACCGGCCCTTGGGGACTACATCAGCAAATTTCAAAGCATCAAGATTCATATTATTAAGTCCCGGTTTGAAAGAATATTTCAAATCGTCCCTTAGGGGCTAGGAGAGTCAGCAAGAATGAAAGCATACAAGCAGGAAGGAGCATATGGAAGTTACCTCATATTTATCCTTCATCATGTTAACCAGACCGGCTTCATAGTCATGGCTGGTATACAGCCGGTTCAGATAGCTGGAATGGATATCTTGGGCGTTCAGAGCATCGTAAGCCGTCAGATCAGCATTCCACTTGCCTTTGCCAAAAGCAGCTAATTCTTCCTTGGCAGAATGTTTGGATAAAGCGACAGGATTGCTTGGCTCAGTATGGCCAGTGCCAGTAATGACAACTTCATCATCATTGGTACCGCCGGTTTGCACTGGAGCTGTTGGCTTGTCAGTAGGTTTTGCGGGACCGGTGGAGCTTTCAACCCAGAGGGAACCTGTGGGCTGATGGATAGGACCTGAGGTATCAGTAGGTATTTCCTCAGCAGTAAGATCATCATCTGGCTGCGGTGGATCATTGGGAATATCCTCAGGAATAGCCGCTTCAAGATTGGGTGTGGTGCGTGGTTCAAGAATGACATCTTCTTCGGCCGCTTTATCCAGGCGGGCCTTCTTGCTTGGCCTAGGTTTGGCCCTGAGAAGAATAACAAAATATACTACAAACATCACAATAAATATAGCTTACCCAAGCACCGTTTTGAGCGGTGGGAGCTGAGTAGCTGACGACTCGCCAGAAGATGAGTGGGAAATAACCTGATAATCGGAGTCAGACGGATTAAGAGGTTGACGAAAGCAGCCCGCTTTAGTACAAGCACTGACAAACGAATTAGAGACCTCGGAATGACATTTCTGAATCGGACTATTTGGTAAACCGGCGGAGGTAACTACCTGGCCGCTGTGCCGGGTGGTGCGGCGAGCTTCGTGTTGTTGAGTCTTCATAAGAAGTTTAGGATCCAAATAAGCAAGAGGATGAGAAAAATTAACTTCCCGGTTTGCCTGACGGATTTTTTGTGAAGGAAAAGTTTCTGAATCGGAAGAGAGAATAATTACCTCTACAACATCCGCATGGCTGGCTTCAGCATCATCCTGACAAATATCATCATCAATAAGATGCATGAAAAATAAACCAAGTGAGTCAAGCTTTACCTCAAAGTCTGGATTATCCACCTCGTCATCAGGGGCCAGATTAGAAGATGTAGTGGTTCTTTTTCGGTGGGCAGTCTTCTTCACAACTTTAGTTTTTTGCCGGGTTGCTCTTTCCGGTTTATCTGTTTTCTCTGGTTTCTCCTGCAACAGCTTTTTGCTCCAAAACGGATCATCGCCCTGGTTATGCAGACACTGATATTAAAAACAATGACCAGACATATCAATAACAGATTCAGCAAAGAGAAAAATCAAAGTCTTATAGTTGGCGGTTTGTTGGTGGCACAGAAGGGAAGCGGGCCGGTTCTAGTGCAGATGTGCTCCGGTTCATTCAGTATCTTACGCACAACCTTTGTGATTTCTTCACCGGAGAGTTGGAGTCTTGAATGTCGCAGTGGGTCATCCACACTATCAGTATATTTGCACATCAAACCGGAGCGCTGACTAAGGGGCAGTATGCTCCATGATATCCAACAGCGAGCAAGGTCAACCCCTGTTAACCCATTGGACATAGAGGCCCTGAGCTTTGACAGCTGAGGAGCATATTTGCTTCTCTCCTGGGCAATCAATCGTTGAGGAAAAGGATGGGTATTGCTGAGCCGCTCTGGACAAAAGCCAGGCAAGGGATTCTCACCAGCAGGGGAGGTGTCTTTGTAGTAGAACCATGTCTGATTCCACTCCTTGGGGTGACTGTGCAGCTTGGCGTGAGGGTATGTGACCTCTTTCCTTTTTTGAATCGCCATGCCACCCAACTCCGTATTAGAGCCATCAGTAAACTCAGTACGGCGGTTTAGATGGAAAAGATCTCTGAATAATTCCACTGTGGGGTCCTCTTGAAAGAACACCTCACAGAGCACTTGGAAGTGGCACATATTTGTAACAGAATTGGGGCCAGTGTCTTGCGGATGGAGTTGGAAATCAGCTAGAACATCCCGGTAGAATTTAGAACCGGGCGGTTTAAAACCCCGGGCTAAGTGGTCTACGAAAACAACAACCTCTCCTTCTCGAGGTGTGGGGGGGGGCATTCTTTGCCAGGAGCCCTCCAATGGACGGTGTCTTTGCTGCCCAAGGTGCCAATCAAGACTAAATCGTCCAGTTGATCCTCTGTGACGCGAGAAGGGACCCAATTGCACTCATACACTTGCTTGGCCATGATGAAATCTACAAAGTACATTGATATGTGCAATGTTAAACCAGAAGCAGATCTATCTAAACCAGAGTTTATGAAGCAACAGCATCCCGGCGGTTCAACAAGGGGACTAATGATATATGATAGATTGCTTTTTCAAAGGTGAACCACCTATGTGGTAAAGAGGATACAGATCTAAGGCAAGAATGACTAAGGAAGGTAAAAACAGATTTCATAAGGTCGCAGTGAAATTTTGGATCTACCGTAAGATAGGAAAATAAAAGGATTTAGACCTAAAAGGTTGGTCTCAAAGCAATTCACAAGGGACCAGATCAGTGTTTTATGCGCATAAAGGTTTGCTTTGGTAACAGAAGATAAGCCATTACGGAGAATACATCAGGTTTGAAGTTTTGTTCATGGGCTAAAGAAGAAACAAAGGAAGAACAGCGCCAGAGTCTCGATGAACTTCAACGAACAAGGAAACCCTAGAACAATCTTCGGGGGAAAGGAAAGAAGATTTACCGGAGCTGAGGAAGAAGCGGAAGGTCGCCGCAATGCTCTGGTGTGCTCAGGTTGATGCAGCGGCCAAGGTTGATGCAGACGTCAACGGTGGCGGCGGAGCTCCGAAGCTGGGCGACGCGAGGAAGATGAAGCAGAAGGGGTCGGAGGGAAAGAGAAAGGACACGACCCTTCGGTCCTATTTATAAAGAAAGGGATATGTCAGGCACGAGAATCAAGGAGCCGCGAGTTTGGAAACAAAGCTGCGGCCTTAATTGTCACAGGCTTGTTAACAGGATAAGGTTCTTTATAACCAGTGACGTCACACCGGTCTACCGCGAGCAGAGAAGATGACATCACGGCGGTTCAACAAAATACAAGAAGATGTTGAAGATGAAGATTTTTGCTAAGGATTGACATGAACCTGTTCAAATCAATTTGGGGCCTAATGTTGGGGATATTACTACTGGGCGTAAACCGGCCAGGACAAGCCGGGTTAACTTCATCAGTAGTTGAGTGTGATAAAACCCCATGAGGGCAGATGAGGGCTAAAGGCCCATAATCGGTTTAAGGCCTATAGCTATAAACCGGCGTCGGTATGTAACTTGTGTTATAAGTTAGGAATAGTGGAGACCGAACCGGACGCATCTATGAGCCGGTATCGGGACTCTGTAAACCGACGGGCGTCCCCATGTATATAAGGGGACAACCCGGCGGCGGTTCAAGGACAGACAACAACTCGAGACATAGGCGAAGCTTATTTGCTCCCTAGTCATCAAAACACCCATTAATCCATCACAACTAGACGTAGGCTTTTACCTTCATTGAAGGGGCCGAACTAGTATAAACTCTCTTGCGTCCTTGTAACCCCTTCAAGCTAACCCGTAGCGATGGCTCCACGACTAACTCCTTTCTCTAGGACATCTGCCGTGACAAAACCACGACATAATAGAATGCCCAAAAGGTCTCGGAGCAATCAGGAAAGGATAGGTGGCACTTCCTTCACAGAAAGCCACATTGGACAGAAATGAAGAATAATTATTGGGGAATTATTCTGGGGCTAGGGCAGGAAAGTTTGGGCATATTTTAGCAACATATCACCCAAAGAAATTATGAGAATTAATTGGGATTTTTGGGAGTGACAGAAATATAGGTTGCTTCACAACCTAGGGCAGACAAGGTTATTCCTTTAATAGAAAAAGGAATATTCCCTAGAAAAAGATTTTAGGGTTTGGTCAAAGAGTGAAGTGACATGATCTTGGCAAGGTTTTGAGAATGATGAGCCACCTGGGAGGGGAATGAGGATGATTTCCCAAGTAGCAAGGCCACATAACCACTCCAAAAAGAAAAACATAGCAAAAACCAACAAATCAAAAGAAAAAGAAAAGGCCCAAAAGCCAGGCTGTTACAATAGTCACCCAATTACATTGTGACTTCTGATGCACCCAAAGAACTCCTACGGTATCCGGGAGTTGCACAATCTCATGGTCTAAGGAAACGATACTTGACATTAGAAAAGCTCTAGCAAACGAACTACACGATCTTGTGCTATGCTTAGGATTGGGTCTTGTCCATCACATCATTCTCCTAATGATGTGACCCCGTTATCAATGACATCCCAGTGTCCATGGTTAGGAAACCACAACCATCTATTGATCAACGAGCTAGCCAAATAGAGGATCACTAGGGACACGTTGTGATCTATGTATTCGCACATGTATTATGGTTTCTGGTTAATACAATTATAGCATGAACAATAGACAATTATCATCAACAAGGAAATATAATAATAACCACTTTATTATCACCTCTAGGGCATATTTCCAATAGGGGATGGACCAGTTAACCTGTGACATGGCCCGCATGAAGCCGTCACTGTTAACGAGCTAGATGTCATAGCCAGCTTTCCTGAGATACAGTAATACGCGAGCCCGCTGACATGAAGCCTTCAGCATGGCAACATAGTCAATATCCTTGCCGGCTTCCTTGGCGCGAGATACATCTCCAACATATCTATAATTTTTTATTGTTCCATGTTATATATTATCAACCTTGGATGTTTTATATGCATTTATATTCTATTTTATATGATTTTTGGGACTAACCTATTAACCTAGAGCCCAGTGCCAGTTTCTGTTTTTTCCTTGTTTTAGAGTATCGCAGAAAAGGAAAATCAAACGGAGTCCAATTGACCTGAAACTTCAAGGAACTTATTTTTGGACCAGAAGAAGCCCACGAAGTATCGAAGTTAGACCAGGAGAGTCTCGGGCTTCCCACGAGGGTGGGGGCGCGCCCACCCCCCTAGGCACGCCCCCCTGCCTCGTGGACAGCCCGAAGGTCCACCGACATACTTCTTCCTCCCATATATACCCATATACCCTAAAAACTGCGGGGAGCACAACAGATCGGGAGTTCCGCCGCCAAAAGCCTTCGTAGCCACCGAAAACCAATCTAGACCCGTTCCGGCACCCTGCCGGAGGGGGAACCCCTCACCGGTGGCCATCTTCATCATCCCGGTGCTCTCCATGACGAGGAGGGAGTAGTTCTCCCTCGGGGCTGAGAGTACATACCAGTAGCTATGTGTTTGATCTCTCTCTCTCTCTCTCTCTCTCTCTCTCTATCTCGTGTTCTTGAGGTGATACGATCTTGATGAATCGCGAGCTTTGCCATTATAGTTGGATGTTATGATGTTTCACCCCCTCTACTCTCTTGTAATGGATTGAGTTTTCCCTTTGAAGTTATCTTATCAGATTGAGTCTTTAAGGATTTGAGAACACTTGATGTATGTCTTGCCCGGGATAACCGTGGTGACAATGGGTTATTCTATTGATTCACTTGATGTATGTTTTGGTGATCAATTTGCGGGTTCCGCCCATGAACCTATGCATAGGGGTTGGCACACGTTTTCCTCTTAACTTTCTGGTAGAAACTTTGGTGCACTCTTTGAAGTACTTTGTGTTGGTTTGAATAGATGAATCTGAGATTGTGTGATGCATATCGTATAATCATACCCGCAGATAGTTGAGGTGACATTGGAGTATCTAGGTGACATTAGGGTTTTGATTGATTTGTGTCTTAAGGTGTTATTCTAGTATGAACTCTAGGATAGATTTAACGGAAAGAATAGCTTCATGTTATTTTACTACGGACTCTTGAATAGATCAATCAGAAAGAATAACTTTGAGGTGGTTTCGCACCCTACCATAATCTCTTCGTTTGTTCTCCGCTATTAGTGACATTTGAGTGACTCTTTGTTGCATGTTGAGGGATAGTTATGTGATCCAATTATGTTATTATTGTTGAGGGAACTTGCACTAGTGAAAGTATGAACCCTAGGCCTTGTTTCAACGCATTGCAATACTGTTTGTGCTCACTTTTATCATTAGTTACCTTGCTATTTTTATATTTTCATATTACAAAAACTATTATCTACTATCCATATTGCACTTGTATCACAATCTCTTCGCCGAACTAGTGCACCTATACAATTTACCATTGTATTGGGTGTGTTGGGGACACAAGAGACTCTTTGTTATTTTGTTGCAGGGTTGTTTGAGAGAGACCATCTTCATCCTACGCCTCCTACGGATTGATAAACCTTAGGTCATCCACTTGAGGGAAATTTGCTACTGTCCTACAAACCTCTGCACTTGGAGGCCCAACAACATCTACAAGAAGAAGGTTGTGTAGTAGACATCAAGCTCTTTTCTGGTGCCGTTGCTGGGGAGGTTAGCGCTTGAAGGTATATCTTTAGATTTTGCAATCAAATCTTTTTGTTTCTTGTTTTATCCCTAGTTCATTTTATAAAAGAAAACTAAAAAAATATGGAATTAAGGGTACCTCATATGCTTCATCTTTTCAATATCTATCATGAAAATAAGGATTCCGATAAGTGTGCTCAAGTGCTAGAGGAAGAATGCATTAGAATGTTTGGCACTAAATCTTTGAATGATGAGCATGATTGCAATGTTGTTAGTATGAATTCCTTGAATATCCATGATGCTAATGATATGCAAAGCCACAAGCTTGGGGATGCTATGTTTGATGAAGATGATATTTTTTGTCCCCCAAGTTTTGATGAGCAAATTTATTATTATAGCATGCTCCTATTTATGATGATTATATTGATGAAACTGGGTTTGGAAGAGTGTCAACTTTAGGAAGTAATGATCCCACTATTTTGGAGGATGTTGAATCTTATTGTGATAATTATAAAAGTGGATTTGGAGAGGTCATGACTTTATTTTGTGATGAATCCACTATTCCGGAAGAGGTTCCAATTGATTATGAGAACAAAGTTGCTATCTATGATGATTATTGTGATGATTTGTATGCTATAAAGAACAATCATATCCATGAAACTTGTCATCATTATTTTAGTTTTCAATTGGATTATGCCTCACATGATAGTTATTTTGTTGAGTTTTCTCCCACTACTATTCATGAGAAGAATTTTGCTTATGAGGAGAGTAATAAAATTTCTATGCTTGTAGATCATGAAAAGAATGCTTTATGTGATAGTTATATTGTTGAATTCATTCATGATGCTACTGAAAATTATTATGAGGGAGGAATATATGCTTGTAGGAGTTGCAATAATATCAAGTTTCCTCTCTATGTGTTGAAAATCTTGAAGTTATCCTTGGTTTACCTTCCTATGCAAGTTGATTCTTGTTCCCACAAGTTGTTTGCTCACAAAATACCTATGCATAGGAAGTGGGTTAGGCTTAAATGTGCTATTCATACTCTTCATGATGCTCTCTTTATGTTTCAATTCTTATCCTTTATGTGAGCATCATTGAAATCATCATGCCTAGCTAGGGGCGTTAAACGATAGTGCTTGTTGGGAGGCAACCCAATTTTATTTTTGTTCCTTGACTTTTGCTCCTGTTTAGCAATAAATAATTTATATAGCCTCTGTTATGATTTAGATTTTGTGTTTAATTAGTGTTTGTGCCAAGTAGAACCGTTGGGAAGACTTGGGAAAAGTCTTTTTGATCTTGCTGTAAAAAACAGAAACTTTAGCGCTCACGAGAATTGCTGCCATTTTTATTTGGAAATTGCTATTTAGTTAATTATTTTTTTCAGATGATTAATAGATAAATTCCCCACGTCCAGCAATTTATTTTAGAATTTTTGAGGTTCCAGAAGTTTGTGTTAGTTACAGATTACTACAGACTGTTCTGTTTTTGACAGATTCTGTTTTTCGTGTGTTGTTTGCTTATTTTGATGAATCTATGGCTAGTAAAATAGTTTATAAACCATAGAGAAGTTGGAATACAGTAGGTTTAACAACAATATAAATAAATAATGTGTTCATTACAATACCTTGAAGTGGTGTTTTGTTTTATTTTGCTAACGGAGCTCGCGAGATTTTCTACTTTAAGTTTTGTGTTGTGAAGTTTTCAAGTTTTGGGTAAAAGATTTGATGGATTATGGAACAAGGAGTGGAAAGAGTCTAAGCTTGGGGATGCCCATGGCACCCCAAGATAATCTAAGGACACCTAAAAGCCAAAGCTCGGGGATGCCCCGGAAGGCATCCCCTCTTTCGTCTACTTCCATCGGTAACTTTACTTGGAGCTATATTTTGCTTGGAGCGTCTTGTATTATTTGAGAATTTATTTGTTATTTTTCCTCAATCATCATTTCTGTACACACCTTTTGAGAGAGTCACACTTGATTCGGAAATTGTTAGAATACTCTATGTGCTTCACTTATATCTTTTGAGTTATATAGTTTTTGCTCTAGTGCTTCACTTATATATTTTAGAGCACGTCGGTGGATTTGTTTTATAGAAACTATTGTTCTCTGATGCTTCACTTAGATTATTTTGAGATTCCTACAAAACATCATGGTAATTTGCTTTAATTATGTTAGGCATTCAAGATTAATATTTTTTTCTTATGAGTGTGTTGAATACTATGAGAAGTTTGATACTTGATAATTGTTTTGAGATATGGAGATGGTGATATTAGAGTCATGCTAGTTGAGTATTTGTGAATTTGAGAAATACTTGTGTTAAAGTTTGTGATTCCTGTAGCATGCACGTATGGTGAATTGTTATGTGATGAAGTCGGAGCATGATTTATATATTGATTGTCTTCCTTATGAGTGACGGTCGTGGACGAGCGATGGTCTTTTCCTACCAATCTATCCCCCTAGGAGCACGCGCGTAATACTTTGCTTTGATAACTTATAGATTTTTGCAATAAGTATATGAGTTCTTTATGACTAAGGTTGAGTCCATGGATCATACGCACTTTTCTTCCTTCCACCATTGCTAGCCTCTCTAATACCGCGCACCTTTTGCCGGTACCATAAACCCACCATATACCTTCCTCAAAACAGCCACCATACCTACCTATTATGGCATTTCCATAGCCATTCCGAGATATATTGCCATGCAACTCTCCACCATTCCGTTTATTATGACACGCTCCATCATTGTCATATTGCTATGCATGATCATGTAGTTGACATCGTATTTGTGGCAAAGCCACCGTTCATAATTGTTCCATACATGTCACTCATGAGTCATTGCACATCCCGGTACACCACCGGGGGCATTCATATAGAATCATATTTTGTTCTAAGAATCGAGTTGTAATTCTTGAGTTGTAAGTAAATAAAAGTGTGATGATCATCATTATTAGAGCATTGTCCCAGTGAGGAAAGGATGATGGAGACTATGATTCCCCCACAAGTTGGGATGAGACTCCGGACAAAAATAAATAAAAAAAAGAGGCCAAAGAATCCCAAATAAAAAAAAAGAAGAGAAAAGAGGCCATAAAAAAGAGAAGGCCCAAATAAAAAAATAAAAAAAGAGAAAAAAAAGAGAGAAGGGGCAATCCTACTATCCTTTTACCACACTTGTGCTTCAAAGTAGCACCAGGATCTTCATGATAGAGAGTCTCCTATGTTGTCACTTTCATATACTAGTGGGAATTTTTCATTATAGAACTTGGTTTGTATATTCCAATGATGGGCTTCCTCAAAATGCCTGAGGTCTTCATGAGCAAGCAAGTTGGATGCACACCCACTTAGTTTCTTTTTGAGCTTTCATACACTTATAGCTCTAGTGCATCCGTTGCATGGCAATCCCTACTCACTCACATTGATATCTATTGATGGTCGTCTCCATAGCCCGTTGATACGCCTAGTTGATGTGAGACTATCTTCTCATTTTTGTCTTCTCCACAACAACCATTCTATTCCACATATAGTGCTATGTCCATGGCTCACGCTCATGTATTGCGTGAAGATTGAAAAAGTTTGAGAACATCAAAAGTATGAAACAATTGCTTGGCTTGTCATCGGGGTTGTGCATGATTTAAATATTTTGTGTGGTGAAGATAGAGCATAGCCAGACTATAAGATTTTGTAGGGATAAATTTCTTAGGCCATGTTATTTTGAGAAGACATGATTACTTGGTTAGTATGCTTGAAGTATTATTATTTTTATGTCAATATTAAACTTTTGTCTTGAATCTTATGGATCTGAATATTCTTGCCACAATAAAGAGACCTACATGGATAAATATATTAGGTAGCATTCCACATCAAAAATTCTGTTTTTATCATTTACCTACTCGAGGACGAGCAGGAATTAAGCTTGGGGATGCTGATACGTCTCCGACGTATCTATAATTTTTGATTGTTACATGCTATTATATTATCAACCTTGGATGTTTTATATGCTATTTTATATGATTTTTGGGACTAACCTATTAACCTAGAGCCCAGTGCCAGTTTCTGTTTTTTTCCTTGTTTTAGAGTACCGCAGAAAAGGAAAATCAAACGGAGTCCAATTGACCTGAAACTTCACGGAACTTATTTTTGGACCAGAAGAAGCCCATGGAGTATCGGAGTTGGACCAGGAGAGTCCCGGGCTGCCCACGAGGGTGGGGGGCGCGCCCACCCCCCTTGGGCGCGCCCCCTGCCTCGTGGACAGCTCGGAGGTCCACCGACGTACATCTTCCTCCCATATATACCCATATACCCTAAAAACTTCGGGGAGCACAATAGATCGGGAGTTCCGCCGCCAGAAGCCTTTGTAGCCACCGAAAACCAATCTAGACCCGTTCTGGCACCCTTCCGGAGGGGGAACCCCTCACCGGTGGCCATGTTCATCATCCCGGTCCTCTCCATGACGAGGAGGGAGTAGTTCTCCCTTGGGGCTGAGGGTATGTACGAGTAGCTATGTGTTTGATCTCTCTCTCTCTCTCTCTCTCGTGTTCTTGAAGTGATACAATCTTGATGTATCGTGACCTTTGCTATTATAGTTGGATCTTATGATGTTTCTCCCCCTCTACTCTCTTGTAATGGATTGAGTTTTCCCTTTGAAGTTATCTTATCGGATTGAGTCTTTAAGGATTTGAGAACACTTGATGTATGTCTTGCGTGGGATAACCGTGGTGACAATGGGTTATTCTATTGATTCACTTGATGTATGTTTTGGTGATCAACTTGCGGGTTCCGCCCATGAACCTATGCATAGGGGTTGGCACACGTTTTCGTCTTGACTTTCTGGTAGAAACTTTGGGGCACTCTTTGAAGTACTTTGTGTTGGTTTGAATAGATGAATCTGAGATTATGTGATGCATATCGTATAATCATACCCGCGGATACTTGAGGTGACATTGGAGTATCTAGGTGAAATTAGGGTTTTGATTGATTTGTGTCTTAAGGTGTTATTCTAGTACGAACTCTAGGATAGATTGAACAAAAAGAATAGCTTCATGTTATTTTACTATGGACTCTTGAATAGATCGATTAGAAAGAATAACTTTGAGGTGGTTTCGTACCCTACCATAATCTCTTCGTTTGTTCTCCGCTATTAGTGACTTTGGAGTGACTCTTTGTTGCATGTTGAGGGATAGTTATGTGATCCAATTATGTTATTATTGTTGAGGGAACTTGCACTAGTGAAAGTATGAACCTTAGGCCTTGTTTCAACGCATTGCAATACTGTTTGTGCTCACTTTTATCATTAGTTACCTTGCTGTTTTTATATTTTCCATATTACAAAACCTATTATCTACTATCCATATTGCACTTGTATCACCATCTCTTCGTCAAACTAGTGCACCTATACAATTTACCATTGTATTGGGTGTGTTGGGGACACAAGAGACTCTTTGTTATTTGGTTGCATGGTTGTTTGAGAGAGACCATCTTCATCCTACGCCTCCTACGGATTGATAAACCTTAGGTCATCCACTTGAGGGAAATTTTCTACTGTCCTACAAACCTCTGCACTTGGAGGCCCAACAACGTCTACAAGAAGAAGGTTGTGTAGTAGACATTAGCGAGTTATGATAATTCCCAAGTGCAAGGAATCAGCGTAGCAATTTCCAAAGGTGGAAGTGATAAGTATGGAGTGTCGAACCCACAAGGAGCTAAAGGTAAGATCAATATTCTCTCAAGTGCTATCTTCCACTGGTACGACTCTACGTACACCAAACGTTTGCTTCCATCTAGAAACATGAAATAAAATTACATTGTGGGTATGAAGAGGATAACTTTGCATGATATCAGAGAACTAAACTATAAAAATAGGTGTTGTTAACATAAAATTATAATATATTATAAATAGCGAGTGTGGAATAATCATGGATCGGTGTGCGGAATTATCCTAGGCAATTGTTAACAAGATCAATGGTCATCATTGCAATTTTATATGAGGGAGAGGCATAAGCTAACATACTTTCTCTCCTTGGATGATATGCACTTATGATTGGAACTCTAGCAAGCATTTGCAACTACTAAATATCATTAAGGTAAAACCCAACCACAACATTAAAGTATCAAGTCCCCTTTATCCCATTCGCAACAACCCCCTTACTCGGGTTTATGCTTCTGTCACTCAAGCAACCCACTATAAGCGAATCATGAACATATTACAACACCCTACAACGGTAATCCTTCACGTGTGCGCGGCACGGAAAGCATCATAGGAGAACACCAAAATAAAACATACAACTCAAGCCAATCTATATCATCAATCAACCCAAAAGACAAAAGAAATATGCTAAAAACATCATAGGATGGCAACACATCATTGGATCATAATATGTGGCATAAAGCACCATGTTCAAGTAGGGGAATACCATGGGGTGTGGGAGAGTGGACCGCGTAAAAGAGATGAGGATGGTGATGAAGATGGTGATGTTGATGAAGACGATCACCGCGGTGATGGTTACCCGACAGCACTCCGGCGCCACCGAGAGAGGGGGGAGAGTCACCCCCTATGCTTCCTCCTCCATGGCCTCCCCCCTTGATGGGGAGAGGTCTCCCTCTGGTCCTTGGCCCCCATGGCCTCCGGTGATGATGGCCCCCTCCGGCAGGGTACCGGAGAGGGCCTAGATTGATTTTTCATGGCTACAGAGGCTTGCGGTGGTAGAACTCCTAATCTAGGTTTATTTCTGGGGTTTTGGTATCTATAGGAATTTTTGGCGTTGGTCTCATGTCAAGGGGGTCCATGAGGCAGCGACAAGGTAGGAGCACCCTCCCAGGGGGGAGGGGGGAGGGCGCGCCCCCTACCTTGTTGTAGCCTCGGGACTCTTCTGGTCCAACTCTTATGCCTCGTGGTTCTCTTTTGATCCATAAAAATCACCGTAAATTTTTAGCCCATTCTGAGAACTTTTATTTCTGCACAAAAAACGACACCACGGTAGTTCTGCTTAAAACGACATCAGTCTGGGTTAGTTCTAATCAAATCATACCAAAACCATATAAAATTGTTGTAAATATGGCATGAATACTTCATAAATTATAGATGCATCGGAGACGTATCAAGGTGTTGATCCGGGATCGATAGGTTAGGACGAATGGCGCCCACCTTGCCATCGTTCGTCGGGCTCCCCGGGATACATGGTCGGGCTTAGGTGGCGACTCTTTGGAGTAGGGGATGTGGATATGGCGGGGAGGGACACCGCAGGCCTCATCTAAAAACCGAGGGAAACAATGCTATGGGAATAGCTGGGTAACTTGAACTTTATTATCTAAGGTAGGAGGCACGGGCAGACCGGCAGGGGTTGGCAGCGGCGGTGCTGGCGAGCTAGGGTTCGAGCAGGGGGGAGGGTGGGGTGGACTATGGAGGGAGCGGGTGGTGTTTGAGGATACGCCACAGCTATTAAAATTGTTAGTAATGGTGGGTGGACATGGTAGTGGACGAGGAAGGACGACGGTTCAAATGCCTCGACTACTAAAATTTGGGTAAAGGAATTGAAGCAGGACGGGAGCAACTGATACGTCTCCAACGTATCTATAATTTTTGATTGTTCCATGCTATTATATTATCTGTTTTGGATGTTTTATATGCATTAATATGCTATTTTATATTATTTTTGGGACTAACCAATTAACCTAGAGCCCAATTGTAACACCCACGATGCGTCTATATCTCCCACGTGTCGGAGCACGACTTAGAGGGCATAACCGCATTGTAGGCATGTCGCAAGAGGGGTAATCTTTAGACAACCCATGTACTGAACAAGATAGAGATAAAGAGTTGGCTTACAATCGCCACTTCACACAATACATAAATATAGCATTACATCATCCAGATACAATCAAGGTCCAACTATGGAACCAAAATAAAGACAAACCCAAAAGCATAAGATCCCCGATCGCCCCAACTGGGCTCCACTACTGATCGTCTGGAAAGGAAACGTAGTAACGTCCTGAGTCCTCGTCGAACTCCCACTCGAGTTCAGTCGCATCTCCTGGAATGGCATCATCGACACCTGCATATGGTTTTGGAAGTAATCTGTGAGTCACGGGGACTAATCAATCTCACACCCTCGCGATCAAGACTATCTAAGCTTATGGGTAGGGAAAAGGTATGAGGTGGAGCTGCAGCAAGCACTAGCATATATGGTGGCTAACATACGCAAATGAGAGCGAGAAGAGAAGGCAAAGCACGGTCGAGAATCTATGATCAAGAAGTGATCCTAGAACTACTTACGTTCAAGCATAACACAAGACTGTGTTCTCTTCCCGGACTCCGCCAAAAAGAGACCATCACGGCTACACACGCTGTTGATTCATTTTAATTAAGTTTAGTTTCAGGTTCTCTACAACCGGACATTAACAAATTCCCATCTGCCCATAACTGCGGGCACGGCTTTCGAAAGTTCAAAACCCTACAGGGGTGTCCCAACTTAGCCCATCACAAGCTCTCACGGTCAACGAAGGATATTCCTTCTCCCAGGACGACCCGATCAGACTCGGAATCCCGGTTATAAGACATCTCGACAATGGTAAAACAAGACCAGCAAAGCCGCCCGAATGTGCCGACAAATCCCAATAGGAGCTGCACATATCTCGTTCTCAGGGCACACCGGATGAGCTATACGTCGGGTTGGCATAGACCCTGGTTGCCCAGGGGGCGCCGGACATCGCTCAGGTTGGACCAACACTGAGAGAAGCACTGGCTCGGGGGGGGGGGGTTAAAATAAAGATGACCCTTGAGTCCGCGAAACCCAAGGGAAAAAGGCTAGGTGGCAAATGGTAAAACCAAGGTTGGGCCTTGCTGGAGGAGTTTTATTCAAGGCGAACTGTCAAGGGGTTCCCATTATAACCCAACCGTGTAAGGAACGCAAAATCAAGGAACATAACACCGGTATGACGGAAACTAGGGCGGCAAGAGTGGAACACAACACCAGGCATAAGGCCGAGCCTTCCACCCTTTACCAGGTATATAGGTGCATTAAAGTAAACAAGATATAATAATGATATCCCAACAATAAACATGTTCCAACAAGGAACAAACTCCAATCTTCACCTGCAACTAGCAACACTATAAGAGGGGCTGAGCAAAGCGGTAACATAGCCAAACAATGGTTTGCTAGGACAAGGTGGGTTAGGGGTTTGACATGTCAATATGGGAGGCATGAAAAGCATGTGGTAGGTATCGCGGCATAGGCATAGCAATAGAGCGAGCAACTAGCAAGCAAAGATAGAAGTGATTTCGAGGGTATGGTCATCTTGCCTGCAAAGTTCTCCGAGTTGACGGAAGCTAGATCCTCGTAAGCGTACTCAACGGGTTCCTCGATCACATACTCGTCTCCCGGCTCTACCCAAAGCAAGAACACAAGCAAAGGGAACCACAATCAACCACGGTGCAATGCGCAAGCAAGATGATGCAAAACATGACATGATATGCGGGATGTAATATGCAATGCATATGCGTGCTTCGGAAAGGAAAGATTGAACCAGGCCCCAACTTGGCAAACCAAGAGCGCCGCTGGAAAGATGAGTTGATTTCGGTCGAAATTGATATAAAGATCATCGGAATCAGATGCACGGTTTGCAAATGGCAAGCAAAACAGTAATGGCACTATTCTGCGATTAACAGCACGAAGCCATCTAAAATGCAACAAGAAACTAAGCTACTGCACTCTAACATAACAACAAAGCACATGACATCGATCCACTCCAGATGCTTGACAAAAGATGAACACTGAGCTACGGCTAAATCACACAATAGCAGGTTCAAACAAGCATGGCAAAAGTGCAAAAGATATCAGGTTCACAGACTTTGTGAAAATAACATGTCAAGATTTAACATGAGGAAACAATGTTTAGAGCAAGATAACCACATGCTACAGGACCATATCATGGCAAGGCAAGGCATGGCATGAAACTACTCAAAGAATATAACAAAAGTCCCTTACTGACCATAAGCCAAAAGGGATCAGAAAATATGATGGCACACATGTAAACATAGCAAGTTTCGTTAACATATTCAGACTTGGCAAAAAACTGGACATGGCGAAAACAAAGTATCATAGGCATGTTTGCAAGCTCGATGCACTCACCGCAAGGCATTGCGTGACAAACTAAGCATACTCCCAGCAAGAAGACATGATCAAGAAGCTAAACATGGCAAGAACAATCTCATAGCATGCATGGATCAACTACAACAACCTCGGCAAAATTGATTAACACGTAAACAATCTGCCAGGAACATTTTATAGCAAATGTAGAGCAAGATTGAGTCATGCTAGGGTACTCCATAATTTCAAACAAAGACATGGATGGATAGAACATAACAATATCTCAAAATCATCCTTAATGAACATGCTCAAAAGAGGCATGGATCACTCTGTAGCAACATGAATACATGGTATAAAAATAGCATCAGCGAAATGACTTAGAAGAATTCTAAGTCCCTAAAATCAGCAACATCACGAGAGCTACATTGCGTGTTTGTGCTATTCCCCACATTGATCACAAAAATACATGGCATACACCCCTGTAAAGATGGCATGTCATAGCCCAAAACACATGTAGGGCTCAAGTTCATAGGAGGCACACAATAATCATGGCAAAATGATAAATGTCCATAATCTGTTATGAAACAGAAACTAACATTTTATAGCACTCTTGCAACAGCATTTTAGGCATTAAGATTGACTAAAACAAGCATGGTGCAATGGAATGAAATGAAGAGCACATCCTAACGAACAATTCGATATATCACATGCTCAAAACAGAGATACGACATGATGAAGATGCCTAGAAAAAAATAGGGACTTAGGGGAAAACTCACCTCCCAGATCTGGATCTAGGGTTTCGGGCGCGCTTTATGAAGTTCGCCCGATTGAATCGCCGGAGCTGCGAGAGGAGGTGGCCGGAGCTGGTGAAGGGGCCGGCGAGGTCGCCGGAGTGCTCGTCAGCACGGAGGGGTCCGGGGCGGCGCGCTTGCCGGGGCGGCAC